>NW_010197035.1:55371-67755 GCF_000695765.1 Mesitornis unicolor
CCCCCCAACCCCATTCATTTTGATGTTCTTCTGGGCATAAAATCCTTGCAATTGTAACAGCATTTAACTACATGGAAAACTTGAGACCATGCGGAAGTTTGAAAGCTGGACCTTACCAGCACACTGGTGAGGATGTTGAATAAAGCTGATCACAGTACCAGTCTTGGGGAGAGGACTGCACTGTTGGCTTTTGTGCATTTTGAATGGAGAATGACTGTTATGTTCTACCTTTTGCTTTTTGCTTTCCTTTTATGTTCCATATGTTTCTAATAAAATTATCACTTGGGTCTTGAGCTTAGGAAGATCTGTAGTTACTAGGCTTTACTTGCAAGCTGTTTGCAGTGCTTTTTTTACATCATCATATCATAATGAAGGGTCCATGTGAGAATGCAGCTTTGACCTTAACTTCTTTTCATCTGAACTGGCAAATTCATGCTAACTGAATATCTAACAGGTTTGAAGAGTGAAGGTTATGGTTACGTACCTAGATATCCTTGAAATTTAAAGGAAGAAAACAGGATTTAAGTATTAAAATTAGGAATTTTGGGTCCTATTTTTTTTCTGTGCTTGTTTTTAACCTGCATACAAGTTTCTCATTGGTTGCCAGATGATGGAATTGTTCAGGAAGGCTTTTGCTGCCATAAAAAATAGTTGCCTGTATTTTCTATGTATGTATACTAATGTAGTCATATTTGGTAATATTTACAAGGAGACAGTTGAAATTTCTACCTAATTTGTAACGTTGTAATTTCAGCTTCTATACCATATCTTTACCCAAACACTGAAATACAAGGTTGGGTTTTCCATGATTTTGTGGATGGAGAAGAACCCTAAAAAGGAAAGAAAAAATCTTGGCCAGATGTAAATCATAACTAATGAAACGTATTCCACTTGAGTCTGTAGCTGGTTTAGTCACTTTGCATTAATAAAGCCAGATCTATTTTAATGTAGCTACTTCTGGTTGCTATAGTGTGTTGGTTAATGGCTATGGAATAATGTTAAAACTTTGAAAGCTGAACTAAAGTAAAACCCAATAATAAACAGAAGATTGAAGAGGTGACAGTATCATAAGTGAGAGTTACAATGTTTTCACAAGTTTTGGTTTTCTACTAGTTTTGCTGAAATACACTGACTGTCTCTAGGTCATTTTGTAAGAGGAAAAGTGTAAGGAAACATGTTTTTGAAATAATAGACATTGTTACTACCTGAGTCGGATTTCAGCTCTGTGACTTGGCAAACGAGTTTATAGGTCAGATTTAAAACTTTTCTTTCTTTCTAAGGCCACTCCATGCCCAAAAGAACCAAATAAAGAAATGATTAATGATGGAGCTTCTTGGACAATCATTAGCACAGATAAAGCAGAGTACACGTTTTATGAGGGGATGGGACCGGTCCATGCTCCAGTGACACCTGTGCCTGTTGTAGAAAGTCTTCAAGTAAGTTTATTTTTTTTTAATAAACTCTTTCATGTGAGATTATTTTTGTCATACTGATTTAACCTTCATGGTAACTTTGTGGAATACTGGAGGAAAACATTCTTACTAAGGTAAATAAATAGGAAAATTGCTTTATGTTGCGGTAATGTTTCTTACATACATTTCCGTTTCCAGTTGAATGGTGGCGGGGATGTAGCAATGCTGGAACTTACAGGACAGAACTTCACTCCAAATTTACGTGTCTGGTTTGGGGATGTGGAAGCTGAAACCATGTACAGGTAAATGAATTACTGAATGCTTTGAAGAGTTAATACTCATGTGTATACAATCAATTGTGTGAGGTTTAACAAGGTCAAGTGCCAGGTCCTGCACTTCAGTCACAACAACCCCATGCAATGCTACAGGCTTGGGGATGAGTGACTGGAAAGCTACCAGGCAGAAAGGGATCTGGGGGTGCTGGTTGACAGCAGACTGACCATGAGCCAGCAGTGTGCCCAGGTGGCCAAGAAGGCCAACAGCATCCTGGCTTGTATCAGCAACAGTGTGACAAGCAGGACCAAGGAAGTAATCCTTCCCCTGTATTCGGCACTGGTGAGGCTGCAACTCAAATACTGTGTTCAATATTGGGCCCTTCACTGCAGGAAGGACTTTGAGTTGCTGGAGTGTGTCCAGAGAAGGGCAATGAAGCTGGTGAAGGATCTGGAGAACAAGCCTTATGAGTAGCAGCTGAAGGAACTGGGACTGTTTAGTCTGAATGAGAGGAGGCTGAGGGGGAGACCTTATTGCTTTCTACAACTACCTGAAAGGAGGGAGGTGGTTGATGCCCCAAGCTTGTCAGCATTTAAGAGGTATTTTAACAATGCCCTTAATAACATGCTTTAGCATGTTCAGCTCTGAAGGGGTCAGGCAGTTGGAGTAGTTGGTCATTGTAGGTCCCTTCCAACTGAACTATTCGGTTCTGTTCTATTCAGTTCTTTAAGCTTAAGTTTTATTATGCTTAGTTGACTCTCCTGTTTTTCAGATGCGCAGAGAGCATGCTATGTGTTGTTCCAGACATTTCTGCATTTCGAGAGGGTTGGAGGTGGGTCCGTCAGCCAGTCCAGGTTCCAGTAACTTTGGTCCGTAATGATGGCATAATTTATTCCACCAGCCTTACCTTTACATACACACCGGAACCAGGGCCACGACCACACTGCAGCGCTGCTGGAGCAATCCTCAGAGCCAACTCAAGCCTTATGGCTTCCAGTGAAACAAATACAAACAGCGAGGGAAGTTACACAAATGTCAGCACAAATCCAACCAATGTCACATCATCTACAGCAACTGTAGTTTCCTAACTCCTGTTGTTTGTCTGGACTTAACTGACTTTAAGTGCTACATTCAAGAGAACTGAACAATTTTTGTGGTTTCATGGGAAAACACCTTTCCATTTTAGGTGATATTATTTGAACCTTGTTACCTGCAAGTGCTGATCTTAAATACAGAAGCCACAATAAAAAAAAATACATCCGAAACATAAGAACTTTATTGAAAATCTATTTTTCAGCTGTTTTTTTAATAGGCAAGAAACAAAAAATGTGGCTGGGATACATGTTGAGCAAACTAGAAAACATGAACACAACATAGTTTTTATGGACCAAGGAACTTGTATAAGCTTTAGTATAAAAGGTACATTTTCACCATACCTTTTTTGTATCACAACATATAGTACACTTTTGTTACCAAATAGTTTATATTTTTTTTTCCTCTGAGCTTTTGCTCTGAAGTATATTCAGGTTCCAAGCCTGACCATGCTTGTATAATCTAATTACCATACTCTTCCAGTTTAAAAAAAATATATATATATTTTTGGTCTGTGGCTGGAACTGTTCCTTTTTTTAAACTGAAGTCTTGTGACTTTTTATGAACTGAAATTGTTTTTATTTCAGCAAGTAGAACCTTGTAAAGGCCAGCATATTTTTTTTAAGATTATATGAAGTCTGTGCAAAAGCTTTAAAAAATGCCTCTGCCTTGCCTGCAATACATGCAATGTATGTTAACTTTAGTGCTCTGTTTTCAGTCATTGTTAATAGTTATTTCTGTTTTCCTTTTTTAAATATGTATTTATAGTGATAATTCATGAGGTTCTAACATTACATGAGTGTTGTTTTTTTAAGTGGCATCTCAAGCAGTCATATTAATGATTGTTCATGTCACAGGCATACATTGGTGTTTTTGAAGGGTTGTTACTGGGTTACTCCACCTCTTCCTTGCTCAGTCATATTGCATCTGAAAATGTTTCAGGATCTGTTCAGGTTTTTCTAATCTTGTACATAATTTGTATTAAGTGTAAGTTAAATGTTTTATTTTGAAAGTGGAATGTTCCCAATAACTTCATTTGGCAGCATGTCTTCTGTCTCGTTGGCATGTAACTAAAATACCCTGAGAAGTATGTGCTACAAATGGGATTGGTAGGTGATGCCATTCATCACTTGAGAATCACAAGCATGCTTTTCTTCATACTGTTCAGTAAATTAGGCCAGACTTTGGTGTAACAGTTGTATTGAGAACGTGCATTCATTGTGAAGTGATCATACCCTAATAACTAGAAGTAAATTTTGTTACTTAGAAGTGGGCAAATAGAAAATTGTAAAAGCACTATGGAGATGTCAACTTCTCCCATTCTTATTTCCTGTGGGTTTCCATTTCCCTGCCAACAGCTTGTGCAACATTCAAGTCTTCTCTCCATCATAAATTCAAGGCTCATTTGCACTTTGACTTTGTTGGTTGTTGCATTTGTTTTTCATTTTGACTTTCCCGTGTTTTGTCCCTCCTTATAGGCCTGCCTCTTTCATTTGTATTTGAAAGTATACCCCAGTAGTTAATTTGTAGTCACAGAACTAGGCATAGTCTCATAGGGCAATTCTGATAGCATGATCTTCCTTTTTAAAAGCCAAAATACAAATTTTATGGTGTGTTCAGCCTTTTCTATGCCCTGAAGCAAGAGCCACAACTGCTGTGTAAATGTGAACCTGTGGCTTCCTGTAGTGCATTGCTTGTAAGCTTATCTGTTGACCATTTTCATAGGGTTTTTATTTCTGACCATTTATTCCAGTTTCAACACCTGCCACCATTTGAAAGCGTTGTCTCTGTGTACTCTGACGCTCCATTCTACTTGTTTGCTTTAGTGCTCCATTATATGTGTGAAAACAATGTGGTTCAAGAAAGAAGTCGGTTATTTAGCTAATAGTAAAATCAGTGCCACTGTCCTTCTGAAATGCGCTTGTATTCTACCACAGGCCTTCATATTTACTGTTCTGTGTTATGAAACTTATTCCCATGACGTAGTCACAATGCTGTTTCTTAGCACTAGTGAATACTGCCTCACCTCATCTCCGTTTCAGTGACCAAGGGCAGAATTCATTGTGGCCTTATCTCTGTTTTAAACTGTTTACTGGCATTTACTTGCAAATCTGTTTACCTTTGTATGTGC
The DNA here is from genome assembly GCF_000695765.1 of Mesitornis unicolor. Lineage (NCBI taxonomy): Eukaryota > Metazoa > Chordata > Aves > Mesitornithiformes > Mesitornithidae > Mesitornis > Mesitornis unicolor. The sequence continues at coordinate 60,280 of NW_010197035.1, forward strand.
TATAAAATTTTATTTTAATTGTGTTGTGGCAGGAATCATTTCACAGTGTTTTTGTTAGAAGCACATAGTTATCTTACAGTATGGCTTAATTCAAGAGCCACAGATTTTCATCACTAATTAGACTGAGAATTAAAATAAGTGATGTGTGTGTCTATATATATCTGAGATATATATATATATCAATCAATGTGTATATATACATATACACACACATATATATATATATGTCAGATTTAGAGGATATTCAAGAAGAAACCATGATATACACACAGTAGGCAAACTGTAACAAGCCTTTTAACCTTCAAAGACTCTTTAAAATAGCTTTTGAGAACTTGACACCTGCTTTTGTACTCATTATTTTAAAAGTTTTACATATAAATGCAATACTTTTTATATTCAGTTTCTTTACTTGCAATAATTTTGCCCAGTAGATATAATATTCCTTGACTTGTAAAGAACCTCCTGACTTAGCCTCATTTCTGCTGTTCTACACACTACAGCCAAGTGGGTGAAGCAAAGAGACTAAGTTCTGCTTACAAGACCATTTTAAACCCCATTTTTCCCTTGGACTTGTGGTTCCATTGTTGCCAGTAGTTATTCTGTAGTACAGAAATGGTCTTCCAGGTCCTTACTGTTGTTAAGATGTCCAGTTGTTCCGATGTATTATCTTCCTGAACTTTTTTCCTTTGGGGTGATATTGTTACATTTATTGGCCTTGTGAGCTGTTAATCAACTTTCATGATATTAACAATAATTCAAGATTTTGATAAAATGACTTTTAGAATGTTTCAGTATGAAACCATTATAACTGTTCAAGTCTAGCTGTTAAGTCTGCTGTTAACTCTGTATACATAGAAATTGAGTCTGTGTTCAGAATGTTTTTGTAGTTCCAACTATAGGAGGAAAAAGCAAACAAGTGCTTAAATTTAGCTATGCCTTTTCTTGTTTCTTTTGTTTGGAACTGCATTTCAGAATTCAACACTAGCATAGTCTTTAATAATCTGCTGCTGATGTTTTTCCTAACTATTTGCCCTGAGGGCATCCCACAACTGTGTTAATACCGATATTCTGTACTTCTCTTCATTGCACAGACTTACAAGATCAGAATGGTTACCTGAAAAGACATGAACTCAAGACATAAATCAGTGAATTCCCAATATGCAAAATATTAATGCCAAGTGAAACAAATTACTTTTCTAAGTAAACTACCCACGTGTAGATTAAATGACTCCGTAGAGGTGTCCATCTTGAAACTAAGATGCTCTTCAATTATTAACTATATTATTTACTTTCTTTCAAAAGCAGCTGTGTTTATGAGTACTGAACAAATGTGTACTTTCCTGTGCCAGACTTTTGACTTTGTTTTCAAGCACTGTACTGTGGGATTGAATGGCAGCTTTGTTAGAAAAAGAAATATATTAGGGTTTCTACTTAACCCTTTTAGGACTGAACAATTTATTCCCTTTAGAAGCTGTAAAATAAATGAACAGTTCTAACTTTTTAAACGCTCTGTCTGTGTTCAGACACTGCATTTGCCCCATCTGGAGGTGCTATGCTAACGTAATTTCTTTTTAAGTCCCGTAGCATGTGTATACATTCAGTCTTAAAAGGGTTATTTTTACAGACTGTGCACCTGTAGAGTTTCTTAGCAATAAGGTAGAAAAATGAGCAAGTTTTTACCATAATTTTGTAGAATTAATTGCTCAGTTCCATATTTCATCGAGAAAAACCCTGCAATATGGGCAGTTTTGAGGATTAAATAAAAGTGAAATGTAAACCACATAACAGTGTTTTTGTCAAGTGTACTCTGTGTGTGTATGTGCATATACTATTGGGTTTCATTTTTTTTCTACAAAGCTAAAGATAAAATGCCATGTTTCTGTGATGTGACAAACAATTGAACATCTGTATGATGATATCATAAAAGTAGTTATGGGTTGATCAAGTATTGAAACTTGCCACAATTTTGTCAGTTTTTTTCAATGTCAATCAAGGAATATGAGATTTTTTTTTAAAAAATTTAATTTTTTTTTTGCGAATGAACAGTGAGGTCGTCTATGGAACCAGAACAGCGCAAAAGAAGACCAACCCCAGGAGTGGTGGAAGAGTCATCTGTAGTTGTGAGGCTGTGCACACTGGACTCCACTTAAACGGGATATGGAATGTCCACCCAAAAATCTAAATCGGTTTCGTTATTGCTTGTAATATTGCTGGAGTTAGATAAGAAACTGTTTTTTTTTTAATAATGTAAAAAAAAAAAGGTTCACTTTTTATATTATTTATTAAATAAGAAAAAATGAACTGTGTTTAATTGTTTAACTTAAGCAACTTTATTATTGCAACTAGTATGCCTGACTTATTTTCATCCTTTTCTTAGTTGCAGACTGTCTTGATATTTCTTTCAGTTGGTTAATAATTAGAACTAGAAATTTAGCAAGCTAGCTTATTTCTTGCTTTGACAGAATCTCTCATAGGACCACAAGGAACAAGCAGAAATTATGTGCTTTTTCTGTTTGCAAGCACAAGTAACACAGCCACTTGAAGGAAGTTTCCGAGATGGGAAGTGGACACAGCAGAGAGAATACGGAATAGCAGAAACCTACCAGTACCAGTTTTGTATTAAACTAATACAAGAACTACTAGTTTATCCAAACGACTGTGAAGGGGCCAGAAGTGGTTGTTAAGAAGGTGTGGCAAGAGCAAGCGAGAGATTTCATTGGAAAAAGTACATCCTTTGACTATAAGAATGCATTATGGATTTTTGTGGAAACATCTGTGAAGGTGAATGCCATTGTTATTAAGATTCATAAATAGCCAGAAAATTAACATTGGTAGAGCTTCTGCTGTTTGAAACAGGAACAGTATGGGTAGAGTATATTTCAGAATTATTTTAAAGACTCTTGCAGTCTGTTTCTGGAGTGATAAATTGATTATTCTGGAACAGAACAGGAATTGTATCTGAGATTTTGGCAAAGAGAACAGTCACTTGCTAAATCTTAGTGGTAGTATAATTGGAAGAAACTGCATGGGATGATGCTGATCTTAGATTAAACTACAAGTAAAAATATCTGCATCTAAACCTTGGCAATTAGCTATATAGTCTCAATAATAAATTCTGCTAAAATCCTCTAGACTAGAGAATTAAAAGGAGAACGGTATGAAATTATTTGGCTAGAGGAAGGGATTCATTTGGAGGATTACATGCAATATATGCCATTTCAGAACACTGAATCACAGAACTGGGATGGTAGCTTGCTTTTCCTTTCGATTGGAGTTGCATGCTTCTGAGAAGGGTAGAAGAAAATGAGTACGTGCTCAATTAGTGTGTCTGTAAAGGATATTTATTTCTGATATCCAGTAGCACATGTGAGACCAAAACCATGAAGAGTTATAGCCCATATAATTTATTTTAAAATACTTACATATTGAATGTCAACATTAATTGTGGATGCTAACGAGATAAATGTTGAGGAAGTCTTGATTCTCTGTACAAGAAAACTTGCAAGCTAACTGCTGTCTGAAAAAGATCTGATAATGCCTTCTGAATTTGACATCTTTCAGGTTTTGCATCTCTTCTCAAGTATGGAAAAGGATTGTGAAAAGTTTGCAGTCATCTTTTCCATGCCCTATTGCCTTTGTATTCTAGTCTCGGTTCCCTCACTTTTCCTGTGTACTTTTCCAGATCCTTAAATTAGTTTGCAGTTTTTCTCAGAATGTGTAAATTTTTTCTGCATCATTTAGGAGAAAGGAGCTGGTGTTAAGGTAAAATACAACTTTTGAGACTCCATGTTGTCATCTCTCTGCTGTTGCTAATGTTGTGCGGTGAGGTGAGGGAGAAGGAAATGTTACCTGGTTGTTTTTGAATCTGCGTGTAGGTACATTGAAAGTTTCTACAGACCTGGCCTTAATGATCTGTAGTTCTTTATCTGAAGATGACACATGTAATTTGGAACCATATAAAAGGTGCCTGTGAATCCTTATTGTAATTGAGAAATTCTTTCCTTATTAGTAATCTTCTAATTATATTTGCCCCCTCCTCTGTGTCCATTAAAATCTAAAATCTTCTCTACTTTTAACTAAAATACCCTTGTTCTATTTGCTGATTTGCTCGCTGGGAAATTTGTCCATTTCCACCTCTGTGAATCCCCACAGCTGTGTTTCACAGGCAAGATGTGGGGACCTTGTGCCGTTCAAGCTACTTCTGTGCCCTACCTCCATCTCTTACTTTCTACTTTAGCGTCTCCTGAGTGACTTCACTTTGAGGCCCTTGACACAGAAATAATAGCAACTGCCACACCAATACATTAAGACATTTATAATAAATTACTATCCATTGACATTCTTTGCAGTAGGATTTTGTTACAGAAACCACAGTCTTACAGACTATATCTTCAGAGTCTTTTTAAGAACTTCATAGTTCTGCTTGAAGAATAACTTCAACAATTGTATAAAAGATCTATACATACCTTATTTTCTGTCTTGAAATTATTTTAGTAGCCAGCTGGTCACAAGCATATAATTAGTTCTTAAAATCTCTGAGTGAGCTTAATTCTGGTGTGAGCCCAGACTTTTTCTTTTTTTGAGACAGTATGTTCCAGTGTTTTTTCTTTATTTTGATAATTCTGATAGAATTGTACATCATCTGTTTAAATCTAATCCAGCCAAGGTATCTGTGCTGTGAAATGGGATGTGATCCCAAGATCCACATCGATGTGTTCATTACACATGGCAAACATGAGAGCCCTAACTTCAAATTTGGGGTTTTTTCTCTCTCCAAGACAACTTTGCATTATACTTCTGTGTGCACATGTAGTTGCAGTGTTTAGTTCAGTGTGAGCTCTTTAACTATTTCTTTACCTATGTAAACTTATCTTATGCAGCACCATATAGATATACACAAAAAACCCCACAAAGACACAGATGGTTGGTTTGTATCTTGTTAGTTCCCATCGTTTCCTTTCGTCCTCAGTAAGCTATTACTAAATTCACTTAAATTATATATTTTTCTATTGTTGTATTTTTTCCTCATTGTTCTCAATAAGGTGTGTTTCAAATTCCTTTTCAGTTCTCTCACTGCCAACAGTTTTACTTTGTGGAAATTGGGATAGGGCAGATAGAGGATTCTTGGTGGCTCAGTTTGCTGCCTTAAAAACATAATTGGGAATTCCCAAAAAATGTGAGAGAATCTGCAACAATCTTAGATTTTAACATGAAAGAAATTAGGTTAGGAAATGGTATATCTGATTTTTTTTTTTTAATGCACTCCCGTCTTGGTCTTAACAAAAGGTTTTTCTGTGCTTTGCCTTTGAAAGCAAGAATTCTAAATTTTTCACTGCTTAACATAAATCTCTGGAATTCTTTGTTTGCAAGATTGAGAAAACAAGCACTTGAACATACAGACAAGGCAACTGCAGATTTGCCTTTCTTGCAGTTTCTAATGCAGCATCTACTTTCTCCTTTTGAGGGAAGAAATTAAATGGTCCCATTGTTCCTTTATCCTGCAGAGATTTTATAGGTGTTGCAGCCAGGTTTGTGTAATGGTCATTTCAAGCGTTGTGATTAAGTATAGTTGCTAAGGTGGCACAGGCTGGCAATCTGCAGTAATACAAAGCAGGATGCCATACGAAACCATTAAAAAAAAAAGTTTTAAATCTTGTATTGACAAAGTAAGCAACTAACACAAAATTCTTGCTGAAATAGGAGTTTAGTTGATTTTTTTTCCAAATGAAAGTGTCTTGTGGCAGAGGTGTGAGGATTACTGATTAGTTACTACAAATTTCAGAATAGAGCTCCAAGCAAATTAAATTACTTCTGAATGGCCTGATGTGGATTAACTTTTCTGTGGGCACGTGTACCTCTTTCAGAGTCCTTTTGCCTTTCCATATTGCTTTTTACAGCAAGCCAGGGTTTAAGGAGACATCTGGGTTTTGGATGTGTGATGTGATGATCTCAGTTGTGAGACTGATGTTTATGTCATTTTCCCAGATTCGTGCATTCAGAAAGTTTTAAACTTCTAAATCAATTTTTGGTAAACAGTTTTACCTTGGAGATTTAATAGACATACAAATCAAACAATGTTCTGAAAAAATGGTTTATTCCTTATTTAATTTATAAGTGCTGTTGATAAGGAATATTCTTTTCCTTATTTTGGGAGGATAATTGCAATTGGTGAGTGTTTAAGCTTCCAAATACATCTGCATTTTCTGGGAAGTGGTTCTCTTTTAAAGTTAGTAACAGTATTATGCTATTCATTTGAATTAAAAAATGTAATGTGATTTTTATTGTCGATTTCTATTTCTACCTTCGGACACCTTGGCTCTTGGGCTGTCAAGAGCCCAGAGTTCTTGTGTTTAATCCTGAAACTTAGGATCTCTGTATCTTTGTATCCTGGACTTCTTCAAAATTCAGAGCTTGAAATGCTAAATTTTGATAAAATTCTACTTTTGCACGACTTTTACTGTCAGCTTACAGGTAAATGTATAGACAATAAGTATCAGCTACCAATACAAATGTGTTAAATTAGAAAGCAAAAAAAATCCACCTCCTCTCATTGGACATCAGGATGGTGAAGCAATAAACTAGTCTTACTACTTGCATGAGAGTATCTTTACAGCAAGGAAAAAATTTAAATATGTCATGCAGTCATAGCTTTTAAAAACTATATGTGAATCTCTGGAGCTTGTTTCTTCATCTACCTTGAGCAATGCTGTTACAAAATATGGTTAGTTTTGCCATTCACCTGCAAGGATCTGAGAAAAGTTGTTTCATCAGTTTCACATTATACTGCAGTCTACCTTCTCTTACTCTCACTTGTACTTTCATCCTGTTTGAACACCTAAATTCTTTGCAGCTGGTACTCTTCGAGTGATCACTAACAATATTGATGTTTATCTTGGTTTTCAGTTAATTCAGTATTTATGTGTCTATGAAAATGTTCCTTTTAAAAATGATGTTTAACTGCTAGTCAGCTTGCGAAGTGTTCTCTGCAAAAGCGTTATGACACATTCAGCTCAAACTGTTTTCATTATTCTGATGCAGGAAATTCATACTCCCAATGCAGTAACATCCTGATGCAAAGGACATTTGTCCAGGTCCCATGTAGGGGTGGAAAAAATGCATTTAGACCTCACGTTAAACTAAGTACTGCCAAACTGTTACGTAAGGTGGAAGCAGAGAGGTAACAGCAAAGGTGAACACTAGTTTTTAAGCCAGACTGCTGGTATTTCAGGGCTGATGAGAGTTATGGATCACATAATGGAGGCAGTATTAAAGTTGGAATGTTACTTGTCGTGAAACAAGAGAATATGCTGTTTGCTAGCGGGTTTTCTCCACTGGCCGACAGTGATGTTCGCTCAGAAGGAGGAGGAGGAATGATCACACATGAAACCCCTCTGCTGAGTACCAGTTAAGGTATTGCCTTGATGCCAGAACTTACAAATAATTTTGTTCTTGTCGTGGTTTAGGGCTGGGCCGGCC
>NW_010197036.1:0-8138 GCF_000695765.1 Mesitornis unicolor
TGTATTATAATATTATAATATATTGCTATATAGTAATATAGCAATATCACTCAAACCACAACAGTAAAAAAAGCTGCAACAAAGTAGTTCTTTGAATAGTTTCTGGATAAGATTGTCTTAGACCAATTCTATTACAGCTGATGTCTAAAAGGAAAAAAAATAGTATTGCTATGGAAGTTATACTTGAAGCACAAATTAAACAATAAAGACACTTGTAGGGCTTAAACAGATTCAGTTAAAGAAACTCATTGGGACAAACACCGCCATAACACATGAATTTTAAAATTCTCACCTGTTCTGCAATTCAAATTCCTGAAAATCTTACTGGAAAAATCTTACCTCTGACTAATAAAGCTATTAAGTTATAAAACCATAAAATTGTGGTCAACATTCTGTTTGATTTGTACCTTCTGCCCTACACCCAATAAGCAAACTAAAGTTCAAGCTTCTCCAAAATCATTCTGCTCAGAAACAAACCCATTTCATACAGTACTCCAAAAAAAATTATTTAATGTTCTGCATAAACTGAGATATCTTAACAGAAGACACATATGCCTAGTATCATGAAACAGACCAGAAGGAAGACAAAACAGACAAACAGTGCAACGTCTGATTACTACACTATGTAGAAGTGGAAACATTCCAACAGGAATGTTGGTACTTACTGTGCCCGGCTCTCTGTCTGCTCCCGCAGTAACCAAGAAATGCACAGACAAGCCCGTTCAGACACAGAGGCAAGAACAGAAATAAAAAAGGGGGGAAAAATTAGAACACAAGCCACGAACAGTTTTAAAATGGCTTTTATTTATATAAGTCATTGCACATTCCTAATACAGTGATTTCCTGAAAATTACAGTATTTTGTAAACATGATTTACAGTTTAACCATACACAAAGCCTAGTTTTATTTCATGACAGAATAAATTACTTTCTTTTCAAAAATTAGTCAAGTGCAATTTTGCCCAATATTTAATTGCATACTAGCGTTTAAGCCTATGAAACTAAAGTAACAGATGCAATAACCTAAACCTTTTGTTTGAACACATTCACTTCAAACTTTAACTTCTCGTTCCCCCTACCTTCCCACCCACCCATTTAACAACATTACTTTCTTTGAAAAAATTACCCATTATGCAGTTTAACAGTTTTTCACAATATGGTGCAGGCCACTTGTGTTACAGCTAAGCATTTATTAGGATGTCAAAATGCCCTGCAAACTATAGAGCACACGACACCTAGCGATCCCCTTTTAAAATACTGAAAGCTTCCAAGCTGAATTTTGCTTCAGTGGTATATATGCAGACATTTTTAAGTTTGCCAAGAGTATTTTCTCATTCTATGTGACTTGAATTCTTTAGAGAAGCACATAATTCGCAGCAACGTGCAAATTTGACAATGTCCTAATCAGGCCTGCCATGCCTCTCACCTCTGTGGTGTTCTGCATCGTGATGCTTCTTGTCATCTTTTATTGCCAAGTGAGACTGCCCACCCAAAGCACTAGAAAGGGCAAGAAGACCAGCACTGCTTCCTAGTGGAGGGATTCCTGGAGGCTGAAGTCCTGATGGATGCGGAGTTAGAGGCACTGGAGGTCCATGGCCATGGGAGAGATGTTGAGCCTGTAACTGCTGCTGCTGTTCCCAGCAGTATCATCATCCCCAGAAGAACAATGCATAGCACATAGTTTGGGAAGGAGAAGGGAGAAGTTTGGTTAATTATTAAGAATCAACAGTTGGGTTTTTTAATTTGTTTATTTTAAATCTTGCCTCTCCTTTTTGTCTCACCACACTATACATACTGCATTATATCATGCTGTCTCTGGACAACTTTGCTCTTGCTCCATAAACCAAAAAGGGCTAGCTGGCTACTAGTTTTGCAGCCCAAGGAATATGTTTAACTACTGTAGGTTATTTTGGGCAGCTACAGTGTCACGAGTGACAAACAGCAGCAGCAGAAGGCCTGAACACCTTTCCCTTTCTATAGAAAGGAGTATCATTGCTCTGGGGAAAAAAAAAAGTTTCACTGGAAAGATTGGTTTAAACTCACTCCTCTCTCTTCCCCCAATTTGGGAACAGTTAAGTAGGTTTCCATTTTGGATATTAAAAAATTTAAAAGCCACTGCTTAATTTCATATTTAGTGCAAGCAAATCTATTTTATATTCCAGGCAAGCTTTTGAAAAAGAAAAAAAAGTTTAGGAACCAACTTTTGAGCTTAAAATCCAGGTACTCCAGAGAGCATCAACAAGGTCATGGAATTGCCAACAAGGAACATATTAATGAATTAAAATTCCTAATTTTGTTTCAAAAGGAGCTTGCAAGACCAGTATCATAATGAATGGACATACAACCCTGTAACCAATCTGGCAAAACAACCTGTAAGCAATTTTAGAAACAGAGTCCTTTTACTGGAACGACTTCTCCATAGTTTAAATAGTGAGCTATTTTCTAAATAAAGCTATTACAGTTTTATTAATATTTTCCAAGTTCAGCTAACCACTTGACATTAACTTAACTACTTAACATTTGTCAAAAATGCTCAGCACAGAATTATTTAGAAAATTAAGCTTCAAAATAATCTTTAGCTTAGTCATAGCTCCCCTTTAGTCTGCTACAGGTAAATAGATTTCCTGCCTCTTTCCTGCTTCCTTGTGCCTGAGCATGTGAACAGAAGACAGAACAGAACAAACCTCTCCACTTTGGCCACACTCCATCATCCCCCTGCCGAAGGTAGACACCATGAAAAAAGCTAAAATACCAGCCAATTTATGGAATAAAACAGAAGACAGATAAGCAAATGACTGAACAAGAGGTCAGCTAGACATGAGAGTTTGAACTCGTGAATGCCAGTGGGTCCTGTAAGAGCAGGCAAAATTGTTACAGTACTGCTGGTAGCTACTGAAATCCTACCTAGACTAAAGCTCACAATATTTCACAAGTTACTCCAAAATAACTCAAAAATAATTCAAAATTATTTTATCTGCTTCCATAGGCCTCAAGGCTCTTCAAGACAAACTGCGAGCAATACCTGCCTAACATCTACTGGTATATGAATGATTTAACTTATTACTATTTAGGTAACTACTGTGCTCCCACACTTCTAGTTCTCATAATCCCATCCCAAGCTATGCCTTGAGCTCTTTATAAATTTAAGTAGTTGCAAGTGACTGACACTGAAGAACTCCAGACTAGAACTGCTCATCCTTCACTTTTCTGCTGTCCTAACTGTAAAGCAGCCAACATTTACTTATTTTTGATACACAAGACAAATCGTAACATTTATCACAATCCCTTTCATCAATTCTATAAAGCCACAATTTTACCAAATCTTTCTCACCCGTGTATCAAGATTTTCTTTTCACATGCTGCATAGTCTCACTAGTATTCACTGTAATAGGTACATCTGATTACTATTCTTGCTTTTTAAACATACTGAAAAGTTGGCAAGGTTAAGAGCAAGGTAGTTCTTATTCTTCTATTTTAATGTGTTTACAATAACGCAAAAACTAACACTTTGAAGGACGTACTACAAATTATTTTTGCTTAAGGTCATTAAAGCAGTAGACCACCTTCTACAAAATCAAGCAACTATTGCTAGTGAAAGTTCATTTAACCAAAAGATTATCAGTAAAGAGCACTATAAAGTCTGACAGGACTACAGGGTTTTGGTTTTTTGTTTGTTCATTAGAGTCAGAATAAAAACAAACAAGAGGACCTGTCTCTTCTCACAGGCTTTATCAAGATTTTAGCAGTTTCAAGCATGGTTCCTTAAATCAGGAGATAATCTGATGTTTTCACAGGCTCTCCCAGAGAGATGGTACCTCAGTAATTCTTTTCTTTATTGACCACTTAAGCCACGTCAGTCATCTGGACTCTAGCCATGAGACAACATGCATAAGTAGTACTATAATACATTCATGACATTTATCTTACTTGTTCCCAGCTACACTATCACATTGGATTACCTAGTAGTGGTGTTCAGTTGGATAAGAACAATAAGGGATTTATCCCTTCCAACTTGGTTTTGTGAAGAAAAACCTTCTCCCTTCTTCGACAGTGAAATCAAATTAGCATTTAGTGTGGCCACAAGGAAGGTCAAAACAGGGAAATTAGATTCCTTCCATTCCTGTCCCTATCCCTTCAGGAAGCCTGTGAAGATTCCCTTTATTCATCCCTCTTTTGCTTGGTTTAACTAGTAAGCAAGGTAACCCACATAATTTCAGGAAGCATAGCTTAGTATCTTTAGAGATCAAACTAAGACACGTTACCTACAGTTTTCCTGGCTCTGCTTTGCAGCCTGCACAGAATGCAGTCCCAGAAATGTGGACCAGATTAACCACCTCTAACAGGTTCTGCAGCTGAGAGCACATGACAAGAAGGGCTACATCCTGTTTCTCAGACAACACTGCATAGGAGCAGTGGGGAGTAGTGCCCAGTGTAAGGTGTATAAGGGAATATGAGAGCTGTAAGTGGAAATGTATGCCTCTGCATAATACCTTAGCAACTTTGCTACTGAGGGTAGCAACGGAAAATGGTACCCAAAGATGCTTAAATATCCAACTATGTGAAAAAAAACTTAAGACTGAAAACCTGATCATGGTCTTTTAAGCCAACAAAGGCATATTGTGGTTCAATATTTATCATCCGAGGCTCAATGCTGTTTAAAACTGAAGTATACTGATTGATTACTCATATATTACCTATTCATAATAGGTTTAAAGTTCTTCCTAATACATCGATAAAGATGATTTTTTCCAGAAGTTCACGACCTTATTTTAAAAATTTGAATTGTTAAAGTATATTTTATTCTTTTTCTAGAAGAGGAAAAATGAATATGTGCTGTACACAAAGGAAGGGACTAAAGAGCGGGGAGATGGATAACAGCAATGCTCACCAGATATATTTAGTAACTAGACATTTGCTGCAGTAGATCCTAGAAACAATTATGTTATGTATGTAATCACTGTCCTGTCACTTCAAAGACAGTAATGCCTGCTCTGTTACCTTTTAAGAGCTTAGCAGCAGTGAGATATAAAACGGAGTAAGTTGGCAGCAGTATCATGGTCTACTAGGCATGTTCATTAGCACTTAATTAAGAACTAGACACCTGCCATAAGAAATCTGCTCAAAAAAGGATGAGTAACAGGTCTGTCTTACTACCAATTATTATCATTCCTTGCAGAGCAAGGGTTGTGTTCACTTTCAGAAGGAAGTGGGGAAGGTAGAGTGCAATGATGCATACATAATTGACTGCACTAAGGTAATTAGCCATAGCATTGATTTTAAAAGCATCAGTATTTCACCCACCATTTTGCTCCAAAAACAGAAGTTCTTCATATTTGCAAAGGGAGAAAAAGAATAGCAAATTCAGCTTACTTTAGTGTCGAGATGCAGATTTTATAGTCTCCAGTTCTTTTCCCAGTATCCCCCTAACCAGACTGCAAAGACCCAAAAGTCAACATATGAAAAGCATGATGCTTTGCTGAGCAAGCACCTCCTAACAATTTAGAAGGCAGTACAGTTTTTCATCTCTAACATCCTAGGCAAGTTCCAGCTATAAACAGCTCTTTAACTAAGACTTAAAATATGAATTATTTTTCAATCTCTGCCAGACTTCCAAAGACAGAGTTTGCAGATCTGTCTCACAACAACTTACTACACATAAACATGCCTCCTTTAGGCCCCTTATTTATCAACATAAAGCATGAGCTCCTACAATCCCACTTCCCACCTGAAAGTAGCTCTGTTGAGGTCACAAATACCTATGGCTTACTTAAAAATCTAGTTCTGAATTCCTAGCTTTAAATGGTTAGAGCATTCTTCAGTTCTTAAACAGATGTTTGATGTACTATTCTGTATCTGCTGAAAAGCACTGAATTAAGAATTCAGATGTACATTAACAGTGGAAAAATGGTTATACCTGGTCTCAAATGACAACAGCTGTCTTCTCTTGTGCCCTTCTAAATAAACACCTGAGAGTAGAGAAAGTTTTCAAAAAGTTTTCGTTATCAGCAGTAGTACTATCAACGGATTCCCCCAAGCTCCATAGAGATGTTCTGAAAAAATATCTAGCAAACACAAAAGTCATTTAGAGACCTAAAATGTAAAGGGCTCTATTTCATGTCAACTTCTGTAAAATTGAAGAAATGTGATTTTGTTAAACTCAAGCAGGCAGAAAAACGTGAGAGAAAACCATGTATTACTGTGTTCAATTGCATTGCCATATTCTCTTCCACCCCAAAGGGAAATCTTCAGGTTTTTTATTTGCTTGCTTAAATAGCAGAAGAAAGTGAAAGTCTGTATAAAATGCCTATGGCCCATGAACATAAGGGCTACTGTCTGAGCACATGCAACTAGCCAACCAAGTGATAACCTTCTCCCTTACTATTTACAAAGATTCTTAAAACCAACATTGAAAATGTAACCTTCCAAAAAAAGGAAATTACTCAAGGTTATGCTGCTGTCGGATCCAGTCTTCTCCCTCATTCTAAAAAAATTTAAGACCCTGTACAGACTACCCACGTTACCAACAGTCAAATCTAGCAGGAGTAAACTCATCAGACAGTCTAAACCATTAACTAATACTTGCATTTACATTTCTCTAGGTACTTTCAAAATACTATTACAACTACAGGGGAAAAACGTATTGCAGGATGACAACATCCCTTAAGAATATATCCATGTTCTACTACAATGGAGTGACTGCATCAGTGGACAAGTGAAGAGTTACAGATGTCATCTACCTAGACTTCTGGAACATTCCCTCACAGTATTCTTGCCACTTAGTTGGAGAGATAAGGTTTTCATGGATGGATTGATCGATGGATGAGGAACAGGCTGGATGACCATATCCAGAGAGTCAATGAGACTCAATCCACAGAGACAATGGCTCAATATCCCACTGGAAACCAATAACTAGTAGTATCCCTCAAGAGTCCATAAGAGTACTAACACTATTCGATAACTTAATCAATGACATACCTAATGGGATTGAGTGTACACTCAGAAAGTTTGCAGATGACAGCACGCTGAGTGGTATAGTTGATACATTTGATGGAAGGGATGCCGTACAGATGTACTTTGACAGGCCTGGGCTCATGTGAACCTCACGAGGTTTAACAAGGCCAAGTGAAAGGTCCTGCACCTGGAACAGGGCAACCATCAGTATCAATATAGACTGGAAGATTAACAGATCGAGAACAGATGAACAGATTGAGTGATCATGAAATGATAGAGCTTTCATTCCTTGGAGAAGTAAGCAGAACTGCCACTTTGGACTTCTGGCAGGCAGACTTTGGCCTATTTAGAGACTTGGTTGGCAGAATCCCCTGGGAGGCACTTCTGAAGGGAGTCTAGGAAGGCTGGACACTCATCAAGAAAGAACTCTTAAAGGCACAAGGTCATCATGTGTCGGCAGGGAAGAAGACTGGCCTGGCTGAACAGAAAGCTCTGGCTGGAGCTCAGGAAAAAAAGAGTTTATGATCTATGGAAGAAGGGGCAGGCATCTCAGGAGAAGTACAAGGCTACCGTGAGGCTGTGCAGGGAGAAAATTAGAAGGGCTAAAGCACAGCTGGAACTTAATCTAGCTAGTGCTGTTAAAGACAATAAAAAGGGTTTCTATAAATACATTGGCAACAAAAGGAGAACTAAGGAGAGTCTCCCCCCTCTAGTAGATATGGGGGGAAGCAGAGTGACCAGGGATGAGGAAAAGGCTGAGGTACTTAAGGCCTTCTTTGCCTCACTCCTTAGTAGGCAAACCAGCACTACTCTGGGTACCCAGTCCTCTGAGCGGGAAGACAGGGATGGAAAGTACAGTGAAGTCCCCATAATGCATGAAGAGGTGGTTAGCAAGCTGCTACAGCACTTAGATACACACAAGTCTATGGGGCCACATATCTGCGGGGCCAGATGGGATCAACCCCAGGGTCCTGAGGGAGCTGGCAGAAGTGCTCACGAAGCCACCTTTCATCAGTTATCAGCAGTCCTGGCTAACTGGGGAGGTCCCAGTTGACTAAGGGCTTGCAAATGTGACTCCCATCTACAAGAAGGGCTGAAAGGAGGACTCAGGGAACTACAGACCTATCAGTCTGACCTCGGTGCCAGGAAAGGTTACAGAACAAATCATCCTGAGTGTCATCACACATC
>NW_010197037.1:0-2162 GCF_000695765.1 Mesitornis unicolor
TCTTTCCCTTCTCACCATCTCTACCAAATAACATAGACCAGTTGCTTTAACAGCTGTCAATGTGCTTCTGTATTCAATGCCCACGACAAAACTGAATACACATTGAATAAAGACAACTCTGTTAATCATAACCTACCTCTCATTACAGCTCTTTCACTCTTGTTTTGAGAGCATCTTGTGATTTCTCTAAGCAACGAATAGAAAGTCTTTGATATTTTTGCAAAGAAATATAACCATTTAGTGAAAACGTACTCAGGAATTCGTAATACCTTTTCTCTTGTCTACCTGCACCTCAACAAAGAGACATATCAATAGAAAAATATAGCTGTGGAATGCTTTGGCTAAGCCACGAGCTGGTGTTGGTGAGTAGGCTGAAAAAAAAATCACTGCTTTTGCAAGGCTGTGCTTACTTTTGGTGCTTGCACACACACACACAAAAATCAGCCGGCTTTTCAGGGAAATAGCCTAGAATTCCATGCAGATTTGAAGAGCAGGGACTGTCTACCTCTTCACAACCTGCATCTAACTCTGAGCACATGGATCACACTCTCTGAGCACATGCTCGGGATCACTCTTTCTAAAGCTTTGGGGGAAAACATAGTTTAAGGCAACATAGGATAACTTGCACTGACTTGAAAAATAACTGCCTTGGACTGAACCTGATGTTTTCTCACCATGTGGAGGAATGTAGGAAGGAAAACCTGGAGGAGACAAAGAGCATCATGTTTTCTTAATTGTGCACTGTGTATTTCTACAAAGAGAACGATTTCTGAAATCTGGCAACATTCCCATATATGCAAAATACGTATATATGTTTCTCATGGATGGTATATAGAAAATTGTGCAATAAGCACAATTATAATATATACAGATTACAGACACAGTAATGACTTTGTAGTTAATGTCATCCTGATTGCCAAAGTCTTGTAAGAAGGTTGACAGTTCATGTATCTGACAACAGTAGCACGACTGACTCATTAGTAACAACAGTATTTCCTCAAAAAACTTCATCCTCCTTTTTCATGTCTGGAGCGTGTACAGAGGTCATCAGGTCTTCCACTAAAATTAGGTGCCATTTTCAAGTATGTTGTAACTGAACCCACTGAGAGAATAGGATTCTCTCTCCTGCCAAAACAGCGTGGATCATAAAGAAATAAAAAGAGGCAAGAAAGCATCATTCTGTTAAAATAAACTCCTACATAATACAGTGTTTCTGTAAGGCTCCTACCTCGCCAAATGCAAGCTGCCCAACATAATTTTAAATACATATAGACATGGTTTATAATACAGAGGAACAGCGAGATCCTTCTTGAGTCTCTCTGAATAAAGAATTTTACACTGTAGGCTCTGAAGGCTTTCTAGGTCTTCAAACCAAATCTGTCAGTCAGGCACATAAAGAGATCAGAATAATAGTAACAGGAGAGCACAATCCAGCTTGCTGAAGTCAGACTTCAAAGGGTCCATGGGAAAATTAAGCATAGGAATGTAGCAAAGACATTCAGAAGAAAATAGCTCTTTCTTACTTTTTTTTTAAGTACAATGCCCCTGCAATTATTTCTTAGAACAGCATCAGTGCTGTGATTGCTTGTGCAAGCTCTGTTGCGATGCAGGGAGTGCAACAAGTGCTAGATGGTACAAGGATACTTCCACTGAGCACAAAGAGAGAGCGACACAGACAAATCCATCATGCCTAGCCTACAGATCCAACTACACAAAGCATGCTGAAAACCTACCACACATGCAAATAAAAGCACAAATGAAAACACAATGGATATGCATTGTGGAATAAAATAGGGAGAAGGCAACATTAAAGATTATCCTTACTGCTCACAGGAAGGAGTCAAGATACATTAACGTATTGGGTTTTCTGTGAGGGGTTCTGGTTTTGGTAGTGGGGGAGGGCTATGGAGATCACCCTGTAAGAAGCTACCGGAAAAGCTCCCCCTTTTCCTTTGTCAGACCCACCTCTGACCAGGTTCAAGCCAATCACACCCCTGCAAGTTCACGTCTTTAAGGGGGATGCAGCACACATCTCTCTCTCTCTCTCTCTGGCACCAGCCCTGACCAGCACGGTCCCAGGTACCCCGGCCTTGGCCAGCTGGGCTTGGCCGGCCCCGACCACAACTTAAGTTTAAGCCCTGCTGCAGCTCATCCCGGCAAAA
>NW_010197037.1:2404-2766 GCF_000695765.1 Mesitornis unicolor
GAGGGAGCTGTGGCCATGGGCAGACCGAGATTGGAGCTTTGTGGACTTGGGCTGAAGCAGTTTTGTGTGTGAGGGAACTGCAGTTGTGGACAGACCCATATTGGACTTCTGTGGACTCTTTTTTCGTGTGGGAAGGGCACCATGTGGAAGCAGAGGGAGGCTGGGAGGAGTCCTCCCCTTCCCTCCCTGGACTGGAAGAAGGAGTGGCAGAGACCGCATGGGATGAACTGACTGCAACCCCAGTTCCCATTCCCCTGCATCACTAGGCAGAAGGGGGGTGAGGAAGAAACCAGGAACAAAAGATGAGCCCAGGAAGATGGGAAGGATAGGAGGAAGTTGTTTGACTTTAAGATCTGGTTGTA
>NW_010197038.1:0-50277 GCF_000695765.1 Mesitornis unicolor
GGGGGGGCGGGGAAAGAGGCAACTCTATGATACCTGGCTAGATTTGGTTTGCTTAAATCAGACCACCCAACCATAGTGTTCTCCTGGGATAGTATCTTGTATACAGAGTGTACATATTTACTGTTAACCTCTCACTGACTTTAGATAACATTTCTGGACACATGCATGGTATATTGTAGCCCAGTTGCCAATATGAACACTTAAAGGTATTTTTTCTAATAATATTGTTGTGGCCACCCGGTGAGCAGCCAACTCTTATCTGTAAAGCCAGTTTGAAGAGCAATGGCAGCTCTGTTGTAGATACTAACTGACACCTTTAAACTAAGTCTTTTGCTTCACTGATCATCAGTCTCTGTGTTAAACAAGCCAAAAAACAAGCGTATAAAGGAGAGATTTGAGATTACTGTAAAAACTGTAATGATAGAAGGCTTTGCCAGTTCGAAGTCATCTGCCATTTGCTGAGGATTCAACATAACCACAAACTGATGTTGGCTCTACCATAATTTCTCTTTATTTTCAACCAATGTCCTGTGCACCATTCCATGCATTGCAGGATAATAATTTTCTTTCTAATGCCCAAGGCAACTGGTGTGTCCTGAGTAAGAAGATTACATTTGCAATGGCAAGACAAGTATCCAAACATTAAATAAATCTCCCAGTCCTCCCATAATTGAGGAACCTGGTTGTTGAAATTTTGCTGCCAGTTGGAGAATTTCAAACCCGTGGAAGGGCTGGAATCAGACTCTGATGGCCTTGCAGTTATATCGTTATCCTTCATGCAAGTCACAGTGGAAGAGAGGGCTCAGGTGGCAAGGACAGAAAAAAAAAACAGAAAAAATCCTTATTACTATATCTGCCAATCTCATTTGCACTGGCCTCCTCCTAAGAAGACAGTGCAGCATTTGAAACTGAAACAGAAACTGTATTTTTAAACACTTCCTTAGCTATATTCTTCCCACTTTACTACTTGAATGTATTGTTACCTCTACAGGGAAAAGGGTATATTTCCTACTACAGGCAACAGCATTGCATAAATATAAGCCCTCCTGACAGACATTCATAAATAACTAGATCTTTGTGCTTCTGAAATACTTTGCTTTTTTTCATCTTTTACCATTTTTTTTAAACAGTGTATTATAGTATAATGGTGAAGGCAACTGTAGCCTGCATATATCCAAACGGCCTGCGTATCTTCAGTCTGTTTGTCGGAACAGAAAGGGTACTACTGCCCCAGACTGCTTTTCATTTTCCATGCTAAAACCTCAGCAAGGTATTTATTTAGATGTTCCCGCTGACTTGTAAATTTCTTACTCTGTGGACACAAGAGACAACAAAACAATCTATGAAACAAGTAGCCCAAGGACAACTGTGTGTTTCTTCCATGATACCTTAGAGGATTAGAGTGTATTCTGGCAACGTATTCTTTTCTATCCAGTTTCTTTTCAAAGAATCATTAAATGTTGAAGTGTTAAAATGCAGCAAAACTGTTAAACAATGCAAAGTTAAAATAAATAACAGTTTTTCACAGTTCTACGACTGCATTATTTTTTGATTTTTAATCTGTGCCTACCATGAGGTTTCTTTAATAGCTTCTTGAAGGATCTGTGTTCTAGGAAAAATACGTGGTCCCTTCACATTGTGTGCCATGTTTTCAATATTGCTGCTAAAAATACAGTAGTACTTATGAAGCTATATAAGAACAAAACAGTTACAATTAATCAAGAATAGGTATACTCTAATTCTAAAATTAAAAATATATCCACATATGACTGACTAACATTTTTGCTAGTGTAGAAACTAGCAAAAAATTGAACACCCAAACACAAGAAGAAAGGCTATGAAATGGAAAAGCACTCTGCCTGAATAACAGCTTGCCCCTGTTTTACAGATGGGAAAACTGGGGCGCATGGAGAACTTAATTGATTTCCCTAGTGTCGCCCTATAAATCATTGATGTGACAAGGCCTAAAGCTGATTCTCTCTGAGAGCTGTGGAGCTACCTCTTTGCCTGACTCTCTTCAATAAACAGATTCTGAAAGCATGTTCTCTTCCATGCAATAATTTATACTTGATGCATGAGAAGCCTGAAGTATGAGCAGATAATGCTATTTGATCTGTATTTTGCAAAAAGCCCTTCCAGATATTCTGTTCTACTTGATCCGCGTCTTTCATAAACAGATTTTGTGTTGCCGCCTTCTTTCCCTGCTCAATCTCCTTTCTCTTTGTGTAAATGAAATGGCATATCCTCTCTCCCAGGTTCTGCATTTATTTCATGCTCTCTTGAGTTTGGATCACATAACTCATCTCAGCCTCTCTGAGAGGCCTAACCTCTTCTTCACTGAAGCTGGGTCATGAATAATTTCCTAGAAAGGGAGGCATTACCTCTTCTTCAACCCTGGAGCAGAGGGAATATCAAACGTGAGCAGTTATTACCAGTACCAACCACCTAAAAAAGGTAAACCTGTGAGTCCTAAAGGCCCCATCTTAGCAATGGGCTCTTTATATGACAGAGAAATTACTACATTACTTAGCAGGCCTGCTCACCTTCCTTGCCTCCGTATTAAATCCTTGTTTTTTTTTAATCACTCCCATTTGTTAGTCCCATTTGTAAATACTGGACTTCAGCAGCCAGTGTCAGGCTCCTGTTGGTGTGAGGATTCCTGGGTACTAGCAGACAGGAGCCTTTCTGTCTCCTGCCTTGCCATCTGGCCTTGATAAAAGGAAACAGACCTGGGACAAGCCTAGGTTGAGTTCGTGGCTTGGGAACATCTTCGCTGCCTTTAGAAGGACCTTCAGGTCACTTGTGGCCCATACTCTGCCTTATCTCACTGCAGTGTAGCTTAGAGGAATTTGGAAAATTATTTGACAGATTTATTAAATGGTCAGAATTTTTATTATAAAAGTTAAACAATGTATTTTTAAAGTGCTTCAATACAAATGTGACCAGTTATCCTGTACTAGCAGAAGAAATTCTGTCCTAGATTACATGTAGCAAATAAAAGGGCAAATATTTCCTTTATCAGAAGCACTCTTCAGAGGTTGAGTTTAACAATATTCCTCTAAAAATATAGCAAAAGCTCTACTCTTCTACTGATATTCAAACATAATGGAATATAGCCAAATCCACTATATAAAATGACTGGGTTGTTTTGGGTTTTTTTTGCAAACCTGTCTGTAAGATGTTTTAAGATATAATCTAGAAAAAGAAAAAAAAAGAGCAATATAAGGATATGACCAACTTTCATGTTGAATTAATGATGAAGCTGCTGATAATCACAGTTAGTATTGTCTTGAAGGTTGATTGCAGTTTCTGTTTGTTTGGACAAAATTGTTATTCCATGACTTTTATAGGCAAGGAGACTCTTTTCATTTAATAATAGATCTTGATCCAAGTGTATTAAGAGTTGGGAGGTATCTGTTCTGTTATTTATACTCATCTAGAACTCTAAGGCTGTGTTAGAAATGTAGGCTTTCCAAGCCATAATCTATTTTCATGTTGATACTACCTTTTCTAACACCTGTGGTAGGCATGCTTATTAATGATAAAATAGTCAATATTCACATCCTATGCCTATGTAGTTTAAATAACAATGCAATAACTTGGAGAGCTGCCGTATAGTTTGAACCATTTTCTGGTTCCAACAGCTAATCAAGTGACTAGTGTATGATGTTTATAATTGAGCTGTGTCCTAAAATCTTGTCATTCAACTCTCACAATATCAACTTTGTTCAAGTTTAAATAAGAAATTATGTTTTTCACTTTGTGATCTGTAATGTTGAATAATCTTTTTTTTTAAAAGTAGTAAAAAGCAGTTACATCGAAAAGTTCCTTTTGATTCAAAGTTCTGCAATTACAAGTACTTAAACAAAATTTCCAGTAATTCTGAATTAAATTTGTGTACGGTTTTTGATCACTGACCACTGTCTTTACTTTAGTCTCTGTCAAGTTTCTAGAGCTTGAGAAACCTCAATGACCCTGAGGTGTTTGTATCTTTTTTACCGTAACTAGAAAAGACATTAGGACTACAGTACAAATACGTGGAGTGTCATTTGGATGCAGGAGATGCTTGCTAAAATTTTATGTTAGCTAGAGCTGATCAAAATAATTAGTTTCTGTGAAGCTACAACATTTTTGACGTGGTCAGTTGTGGTGCCATTTCTACCACATCTTTTAGAAGAAAGAAACAGCCCTAAAATTGTCTAGCTAGGAGCCACCTTCTTTTGAGACAGTGAGCTTCATTCCCATTTTTTTAGTATGCTATAATAAGACTCTAGACCCCACGCTGGCTTTCTTGGCAATCTTTTTTGCTTGTGCAACATGAAGCGTGCATCAGCCCGTCCCCGTTCACTGGTATAGCTGATGAACCCAGCTATGGCTATTATGCCGAGCAACTTTGTCTTCATAATTGCATGAAACCGTGTAAAATCTAAACATCATTCTTTTCTCCTGTCTCATGTACCCGTTCTGTGTGATTACTTCACAGAAACCAGTTTGTGTTCTTCTTGCTGGCTCTGACATAAAGAGATAAAACGCAAATGGTGAGAGTCTGATTGTGATCCAGAATTCTCTTTGGAGAATTCACAGGTGGCTGTTAAAGCAGAAAAGTGACTAAGACAACTTGGGCTCATTTTGTGCCCCCTCTCAGTTGTTTAAAAAGCAATTTAGGATTCTTTACCTGCATTTTGCCTTTGGAAACCGTCTGCTTATAGTGTTGTTCCCTTTATTGGTCTACAGTAGAGAGGTGTAAGGTGGAAAAGGGGTATAGATTTTGAAAGTGGAAAACAGTAAGCTTCATATTTTTCATAGAGACATCACTTTTTCTCCTCCAGGCTTGGAGCATCTCGATGTGGATGAAACTAAAGCAATGGTTTGTGCTTCCTCTTGCACGTATGAGGCATGTTCATAAAGTCACTTCAGGAGCAGAGCAAAGCAGTTTTCAGGGAAAATAATAAGAACAATTGTCTCAAGCCAGGTGTGGCAGCAAAGTAAGATAAAATTAGGTGTTGGGCAATTCAGTAAGATGCAGGCAGAAGGAGGAAAGAAGCTAGGAGAAATCTGGCTGTTCTTGAGTTTTCAGTCTAAACTTGCTGAAGAGTTTTTCTCAGGAGTGGGAGCTTTTTTTAGTCTTACTGAATTTTTTCATTCCTGTCAGGTATGGGGACAATAGTACTCTGGAAGAAGGAAATGCAGAAGAGAAAAAAGGGCAGGGTAGGAAAATAAAATGCTGCATACTGCTGACCTTCTGGTACAATCCAAGATTGAATTAAAGCAATGGCAAAAACAAATGTATGGGCTTTTCTCACAAGTATTTCCACAAAATTTTGGTACTTTCATATGTCTGGCTTTGAGAACATTAGAATACAGAATTGACAGCAGTACTGGAATACAACAGTGATTTCTGTCTAGTGTGTCCTATTCATTAATACATTTATTTTAATGAATGGTGATTTGTTTCCCATGTCTGTGCTTTTATGTTCCTCTGATAAATTGCAGATTACTTACAAAAAGGAATGACCATAAATAGAAATTTGAAATAATACATTTTCTGTGGAGAATTGCTGTATTTACATGGCACATTCTGTTTGTACGTGCAGGCTTTTGTCACAGAGGCATAAGCAGATCCTTTATTCTTGAGATCCTGTTTCACAGCTATCAACCTTTGAGGGTGGTCGGAAAGGACTGTAAAGACAGGCAGAGCCACTCCTTTCTTGACTATTTGAGACTGTTGAGCAATATGTAAAACTCCCTCCAAATCTTCATTTTCATGTACACTGGAGACACTTAAATGTAGTCTCTAATGTAGTCTCTAATAATTCCTCTTGCCATACTTAGATGGAGGGTTAAAAAGATCTGTCATACGATTGCTGAAGAATCTTTTTTTTTTTTTCTGTTACTCTTCTGTTAGCAAAGACTGTACCAGAAGAAGTTTCAGGCCTGTCTACCTACTGTATTGTTTAGTTTGTGTATCCAAACCACTGTATTGGTTTTATTGATAACATAACTGATCCACTTGGTTTGGAATTTAAAAGCTGCTAGGTGATAATAATCTGATTAATGATGTGATATGTACAGAGCTGCAGCCAAAATAATTACATCAGCTGTAGTTTTTTTATTTAAAACTAGATTGTTAGAAAGGTTTATAATATGGCTTTAACACTTGTATTAAGAGCTTATAGCATGTTTCTTTTTGATCCGTCTCGGTAATTAATTTCAGTTGCACTTAAATTGTACAGCTTGTTTCACTTTTTGTCTTGTTAAAATTCAACTAGAGCATAGGATGTTGCTGCTTAGTTTGAAAGATTGCAGAAACCCCTTGTACCATCCAGTTTGTAAGTATTTTTTAATATCTGGGCTAAGTAAGGACTATTTTTTTTAAAAGGAGAAAATTCCACACAGTGGTATAGGTGTTGAGAACTTTTAAAGTAGTGAGGCCTTTAATGTGACATATTTGTTTCTGATGTTGTGCAAAAGCTAGTGTGCATAGGCATATAAAATAGCACAGAACTGAGATTTCTGTGATAACTTTATGCACAGCCTTGATAATTAGATGGGTTATAAAGAAGACGTTAGACAGAAAACCTTAGCCTATAGTATTTTTTTTCTTTTTTTCTTCTAGAACAGAAGTGATTTATCTTTCAGTTTTCTTGAACTGATCTCCTTTAACTTCCTTTAGTGGATAATAAAGAACTGGTCAGAATTATTATTCTAGTATGCTAATGAAAAGCATACTCTTGGTCACCTTTTTTATATGCAGATAATAATTGGCATAGCATTTAAAAATAGTAAAATGCATCACAACAAGTTTGACAGTAGTGGCTATTAAATTCTGAACAACATGAAGTCACACCACATTTATCTCTCTTTAATGAATCATTCACTTTGGTCCCTCTGTAAGCCCTTGATGTTATTTGTCCCTCAGCACTGTGCCTCTAGAAGTGTCAGCAGTTCTAGGGTCTTACCTCGCCTTAGATTGAAGAAAACCCCTGAAGTGTGTAATTTTTGATCATATATTTGCTACCTTCAAAATAAAAGAAAATAATATCATTATCCTATCCTCATTAACATTATCAGCTTCTGACAGTGTTCAGATGCTTTTTTTTGGTAGCCTGTGATTCTTGTATGCAAAATGAGTTTTATTATTCTTTTGAAAAGAAAGCTGATACATATTTATACCCTTTTGTTAACTCTTTCAGTTATTGCCACCGTTTGTGTTCTAAGTTAATAAACTTGCGACAATATTGTGTTACATCTTTTGTGTGTTGTTAAATGTATTAATACAGCTTTTAGCAGATTTCTGGGAAGAGTTAGATTTGGGGTTGCGTATGGGTTCGTTTTGGACCTTTGATTTTTCTGTTTTATCCCATCTGTTCTTCCTTTGTTCTCAGATGAGATTAACAGAGAACATTGGCTTCAGCTCTAGGATAAGCAGAATAATTGTATTGATATTTTGGAGAGAAGCCCACCTTTTTGGAGCAGTCTTTTTGGTGTATTTGATTTCAAGTTATCAGGCTATAGATGTATTGTAAGAGCACCCAGCCTTACTGTGGGGATTCCAGTATCATGTCAGGGAAGATGGTATTGGCAATTGATTTGCACTACTGCTATCTTCACTTCGTCATCTGTGTTCTTGCATCCAGGATTTCCAGCTGTTCGCAACTTTTTCCTCCTTTCTCCTGTCTCTGAGGAAGCAATGTGCAGTTCTGCCTGCGATTTGCTGAAGTTACGCTTATGTTAGGGCCTTGTGTTATTGCTGGCAATTCTCTCCAACAGCTGGCGATGCTGCATCTGCGCCGAACACAGTATTACATCGGTCTGTGCTGCATCAGCACCCTTCTGTCAGAGACGCTGGTGAGCAGTTTTCTCCCCGTAGCCTACACAAAGCTTTACTCTGTGAAAACAGAATGGTACTGCAAGCTCCTAAAGTGATTTCTGGAGAAGTTATTTGATAGGGTATTTACCAAGATGATTTATAAGTTCTCATATAACTGATACTTGTCTGGGCTTATGCAGCTGTTAAAAGAGATCACTGAAACACGAATTGCATGTTGTTGCCTTAGCAACTGCCACTCCATATTGTGCTTAAATCAGTTGGAAATATGCAGTGTATCTTAAGGAATTGCTTCCAACAAAAACAGCCAATCTTAAATAATTTTATATAATTTTCACAGAAGAAGCTGAAAGGATGACTCTTCCTAGCAAAGACCATCGTATTTTTAAGCTTGGTAGCCTCTCTTCACCACAGGCTTAGCTTGTTAAAAAAAAAAGCAAAATAAAATTTAAAATTTAAGGAATCCAAATATTTGTTTACTCATGCAACCAGAATCCATGTGATTGCCGAATTGGCTGGAAGTTGCAAATATATTTGAAAGATTCCTCTAAACTCCATCTTCCATTCTGGAAGATAAGCATTAATAATATAGTTTCCAATACTTGTATTTTAAATGTCAAGTTTCCTTAAGGGCAGACTGTTGGTCTAGAGTTTTTTTTGTTGTTGTTTGTGAGCTGCTATGGGTGTGAAAGGAAGACCTTAGACATACCTTACCTACTCAGCTGATTCTTGTTCCTGTTTTCAACTGATCTTTTAATTTGGACTTTTTCTGTTGATATTTGCCACAGTTTATGGGGTTTGTTAGATCATCTGAAAAGAGGGGAAAGGCTTTTACCAGTATTACATTAAGGCAGTTGCCCAAGTGCTCATGCTACATGATAGTCTCAAATGCCAGCTCTGCATAGAGTATTTTAGATTGCTATAGCAACTTCCCCAGCTTTGTAGTCACCACTCTCTGAGCTGTGTGATGGTCAGAATTGGATTTTGCACATGTGGAAACAGCATTTCAGAGACCACAAGGACACAGCCAAAGTGCCTTAGCAACGTTGCACCAGATCCAGAATAAAACTGCTTAAGCCCAGGTTTACAGCAAAACTATCCAAATGAGAGAGACTGCTTTAAGAGGCAATACGTATCTCCCGTCTCAGGAAATTTACTTTCCTTTTATATTATTGTACATAGTTAATAAAATTTAGAAGGGTAATATGACAGAGTTGTCAACATGCTACTTTTATTACCCCTTTTCTAGGCAATGAAAAAGAGAGACAAGCAAAATGCAAACTTAAAGAATTTAAAAAGAATCTGATTTTTTGAGGACCAGTTGTCATTTTTAGGTCACCGCTCACATCTCTGAATATAATTTTCATCAGAGCTGCATGGCAGGGTTTGTATGTGCTGGAAGAAGCTACATTTTCACAGCAGGAGACCAAATCAAAATGAAGCAGTCAGATGCAGGTGCACAGTAATAGAAAGGATCTATTTACCCTGAAGCGTGAGCACTGGGCCAAGAAAGCAGAAGCAGAAGCAGTCTACTTCCATCTCTTGCCTCCTTCTCTCCCTACCTTGTTCCTCCCCCATAGCTGTGCCAACAAATTCATAAGGGGACCAAAAAGAAGGTGTTCGCTTGCTTTTAATGAGCTGCATTGCCTGCTGCTGAAAGTCTCAGGCACTTTTTTGTTATGCTGATTCTGTACTATTAGAGCTGGCTGTCTCTAATTTATCCCTAATCCTTCCTTCCTGCTTGCACAGCCTCAAACCAGCCTGGAAAATGGTTTAAAGAGTTTGTCCTGTGGGCATCTGTTGCCTGTGTCCATTCTGAATATTTGAATGATATGTGGAAAGAGCAGTGTGTCTGAAGCATGTGTGCTTAAAGCAAAGAAAAAAAGGCAGTTTACATAGGTGTTATTTTATAAATCATACATTTTATGTAATGCTTTTAAAATACAATTCCTGCAGCTTTATTTAAAGATGGGCAGTTTAATAATGATGGTTTGACAAAGCCAGCTGTATTGGTTGACAGTGAAATGAGACACCTCAATGAACGTTGGCTGCTTTTCACTTGGGATTCTGGAGCTCTCTAGTTAAGAGCTAAGGACTTTCCTACATGTGAAGACGACCACCCAATGCTGTTTCCAAGGCTGCAAAAAACACTGGGCAGTATAGGTAAGGGAAAAACACTGACTCATAGCAAGTGTGAAATGGTAAAATTTAGCCATACTGGACGTAAGTAGAAAACAGTCCAATACGGATAGTGGGACTGGTAATATCCACTGTCTTATAACAAATTTATTTGTAATTCATACATAGCTCTGTTATCTATGTAAGAGATTGAGAATTTGGGGGTTTTTGCATGTTTTTCATGGCATGATAGGACGGAGGCAGCACCATCTAGGTTGGGGAGAAGGAAGTTAGAGATACATGAAATTCACGTGGTAAATTCTGCCACTTACTCTGCACCACTGGAGTGCTCAGGTTCTCTGTTCTCTGATTCTCCTCAGGTATAAAATGGGCCAGACACATGGTGTAAAGGTTAATCTGATTGATGCCCCTATAATGTAAAAGATTCAGGACTGTAAACATTGATGTCACTCTGTTGCTGCATTTCTGTACAGGGAAGTTGGACAGCAGTGGTAGGATAAACCCCAGTAAAGCAGCAGTTGTTTGTGCTGTATGCTAGAAAATTATTTTTACCCTGACTTAAGTATTGCCATGTTCAAGAGCTGAACTGTTTTAATGTTACTGTTTTCCAATCTCCACATTTAAAACCCTAACAGCGCTGTAGAAAAACTCACAGACAGTCCATTCTTTGTCTCCAGTACTACCTTCAGAAATGGAGATATTTATACACCCTGAGTGTTGGAGGAGCAGTGCTGAATAGCAGAAAAAAGCAGTACAAGGGAGAGTTTGGAAAGATTATATCAGAATGGGACCATGTCACAGGTTTCTACAAACTTCGTCTGTTTTACAGGGAGGTTGTGGCACACCTAGATTTGTCTGTCAGGGTATGAAAACACCTACAGTGCATAAATAGGGAATGGTTAATTATAATTTTCAAGAAATTTGGGTTCTAATTACAGAAGAATTAGTCTGATTCATGAAAAGTAGGTCCAGCAATTCTTTTCTGCTTTATTGGGAAGGACACATTATCCCCATAATTACTAACATTTATTTAAAATAATTAAACCACAACTGAAAAATTGGGACAGAAGTGTACCAAAACTGATGTGGAATGAACACTTTCTAAATCACTTTTACTTAAACTTTGTTATACTTATGAAAGGTCAAAATATGCATGTTTAGCAGAAATACTCTGTAAATCAGAATAATCTGTTAAAATATGCACACATAAACTGTGACAGTGTGTATTTTTTATTGCCTGCTTTATGATGTCTTGAAATAACAAATAAAGGAAAGTAGCTTTTTGTGTGGCTTCCAAGCCGTGTACTGAGTATGCTCCGCAATGCTTGGGGTCAGAATCCAAGCCAGCCTCCTTCAGCACGAGTGGAGAGGTGCTCATCGATTCCACTGTGAATTGAACTCACCCTGAAAGGAGGCTTTGGCGACTGTCTCTAAATCAGTGGAGATGGCCGTGTGTGCAGTGTGCCTTCTTCTGTGGCAGAAGTATAGAAATACAGTGGTGGTCTTCTGTGTTGGTTTTTTTTTAGCCCAACTGAGACTCTTAAAAACAAAGCTAGCAAAACTCAGATAAAAGAACAACAAGGAAATGGTGAGAACGATCATGTGCCACATGCTCTGGCTGTAATGAGTAATGAATCAAACTGGAACAATTATCATTTTCATTAACTGAAAAAAACTTGAGGCGCATACATTATCTGAGCACAATTACAGCAGGTCATTGTTGACATTACGTAGCAATATTCTATCAAAGCATGTAAACAGAGCCCATCTTTTGCACCCATGCTAGTGTAGAATTTAAAAATCTGTCTCACATTTTATGCGATTCAGTCAGTTTTGGTTTAAAAAACCAAACCTAAT
This sequence comes from Mesitornis unicolor, assembly GCF_000695765.1. NCBI lineage: Eukaryota > Metazoa > Chordata > Aves > Mesitornithiformes > Mesitornithidae > Mesitornis > Mesitornis unicolor. The sequence continues at coordinate 11,825 of NW_010197038.1, forward strand.
TTTACTGCAGCCAAGAAGGATGTTTGACATTTCTTATCCTTCATTCATTGTAGAAAATCAGCCAGCTGGAAAAGCTGCTTTTTACAGTATTTGGTAAAGGAAAAACTGAGTTATAGAATTATCATGTCAGAATTTCTTGTAGGATAAATAAAAATTTAATAAAAGTTCATTATTTATTTGATTACTAATTCTGAGATTTACAAACTACCTGGCAACTGTCGCAGTGTAGGAAGTGATAGGACCAGCAGCAGTTGTTCTGTTCTTTTCAGTGAAAACGTATTCTCCTTGTGTAAATGATGTGACTAGTCTGTCCTGGGATGGGGGAGGTTGCCAGGCAACTTTTTCACTATTATTAATTTTTATTTTCATGCTATCCTCCTTAAAGGAAAAAAAAATCCTTATTCTATAGGAATCTTTCCAAACTGAGGTGCCAGTGTTGTTTCCTGGGTTCCAGATGCTTTGTCAGAATTGTAGTTCCCTGAGAGCTGGAACTCGTGCATACCTGTGGAAGCAGATGAAAGAATAGGAATGAAAAATAAGATACTGAACTACTTCTGCTGGTACATGCCTGAAAAAAATCATCAAAGGTTATTGTAATTATGACTGTTATTAGGTATCGTGTCTGATTTCTGCATATTTAAGTTGTTTCTGAGAGAGGTGAAACTTAGGCACTTAGAGATCCCAGGGGAATAATTGCAGAAATGATGACATATTCCACTTCTTGAACAAATTTCAATACTAAAGCTGCATTCTGCGTACTTATATTTCTTCTTAATTATACTTGGATGCAAGATAGATAGTAATTTTCTGTCTTACAAATGCGTGTAGCCAATTAGTCTTGTAGACCATGAATACCCAATGGCCTAACTCATTAAATGGAATTTTCCTTTTCTGGAGTCTGCAAATAGCTGAATATCATCTTTCTCTGGGAGCTCAGCCTTGGCCAAGGCTACAAATCGAGTAACTCAAGCAAGTGAACAGTTACTGGGTTTACCTGTACTCCTTACAGTATTCCTTCTTAGTCTTGTGCGTGTGTGTGTATCTATGTGTGTGTTGTAAATTCAGATAGGCCGTTTGGCTCCTTTGCACTTCTGGTACTCAATTTTAATGCCACAATCTTCATGTGATGTGATTTAGTCTTCCTGATTTCCTCCCATTCCTGAGAAATTCTGAGCCCAGAAGCTCTCTCTGGCCCACTGAAACATACAGACCTAAGCTCTTCTTGCTCATGGAAGCAAAGATAAGAAAAACTGGCAATGTGTCTCTGGAAAAAAAAATCACTGCTTATCTCAAATGATCAAACACAAGTGTTCTTCTTCCCCCTGATTTTTTCATATTATTATTATTTTTCGCATACCACGCTTGCCATTCTGTTATCTGAGAGTACGAAGATAACGCATGTAGCTTACCGGACCTCACAGGCCGGATTCATAGACGATGAAAGCAAAACATTATGACTAGAGAGAGCCAGGGAACCACAGGATGATTGTGAAATGAGTTATAGACCTAGTATTGCTTTGAGCCAGTTTTGCTAAGTTATAGGATCAGTAAATAATGAATACAGTGTGAGGACATGATTTGGTGACTGGCCTTGGTGCTTTCAGTGGTAGCATGTTTCCCCAAGGGTGAATATTACTTATCTAACATTTTATCCTCCTCTTTTTCATAATATTGTGTGACATCTGAGACTTTCTGCTGTAACACTACAGTGCCATGCTGGGTTGTAATTTTAAAAGCAATGGTCTGAAATATTATAGAAACAACAAAACCTCTCTGATCAGTGGAATAGTTCCCTGTAATCTTATTACTGGCGTAGTTATCTCCAGTGCCTTCTTGACATGTATTTGCAAAACTCCTCTGGGGATTTGAATTGAATAACTGTTTTCTTGAAAGCAAAAAACACCTTGCTGTTTAGGGGAATGGTAAATGGTTACACTGGATTTAGGTTACTAAAATTTGAGTATGTTACATTCTAATTGCATATTTCCCAGGGAGATATTGATGGAAATTTTAAATGTGCCATAAGCAACTCTCAAAAACCTCTTAAAAGCAGGCAAAGATGTACATCTTTTCTACTATTAGAGATCTGTTACTGGGTCTGTAACTCAGGGCTTGTGCCCCTTCTGCTGTGTACGCCACGTTGTGATCCTGGGGAGATGAGCTGGGTGCTCACTCCGTCCCTTGCTCTCCAGGGTTTACTTTGGGAATGCTGCAGGTACATGCACAGGGAAGGGGAGGCAAGAGTTATTCCATGAAGTCTTTCTGTTTGGCGAGTGGACAATTATATATATGTATATGTGTATATACAGTGTATATATGTATAGATATACTGTAATGTAGATGTGATATTGCTGTTCCTGTTTCTTCATGTTCTTTTCTCTGCCATAGACTGTTAAGAGAAAATCCTAATCTTATCTTCTACTGCTTGTACCTTGACTAATCTTATCTCCTTTCATGATGAGGCGACCTGCTTGGTGGGCGAGGGGAAGGCTGTGGATGTTGTCTATCTGGACTTTAGTAAGGCCTTTGACACCGTCTCCCACAGCATCCCCCTGGAGAAGCTGGCTGGGCATGGCTTGGATGGGCATATGCTTTGCTGGGTCAAAAATTGGCTGAATGGCCGAGCACAGAGAGTTGTGGTGAATGAAGCTAAATCCAGTTGGCCACCAGTCACAAGTGGTGTTCCCCAGGGCTCTGTTTTGGGGCCATTCCTGTTTAACATCTTTATCAATGATCTGGATGAGGGGATTGAGTGCTCCCTCAGCAAGTTTGCAGTTGACATTAAGTTGGGAGGGAGTGTTGATCTGCCTGAGGGTAGGAAGGCTCTGCAGAGAGACCTGGATAGGCTGAATCAATGGGCTGAGGCCAACTGTATGAGCTTCAACAAGGCCAAGTGCAGGGTCCTGCACTTCGGTCGCAATAACCCCATGCAGCGCTACAGGTTTGGGGACGAGTGGCTGGAAAGCCACCATGCAGAAAAGGACCTGGGGGTGTTGGTGGACAGCAGGATGACCATGAGCCAGCAATGTGCCCCTTGCGGCCAAGAAGGCCAATGGCATCCTGGGGTGTATCAGAAGGGGTGTGGTGAGTAGGTCCAGAGAGGTTCTCCTTCCCCTCTACTCTAGATGATCCTGCTCTGTCAGGGGGATTGGACTGGGTGATCTTTTGAGGTCCCTTCCAACTTCTAATATTCTGTAATTCTGTGAAACAAAATATTATTATCTGATCTGCATTTTCTTACTAATTCACGTGGACCTTATGATGGAGGCCTTAAAACTTCTTCGTAACAGCTGCCGCTAGGATGGTGGAAGTCTTTCAGGGAGTGGGGAGAGTCTTGAATGCAGCTTTGCTCACAGATATTAAAAGTTTTGAGTAAAATGTGAAACCATTTTTGATTCTCAAAATAGTGGCAGCAATAAAAGCAATGAGTGAATTTAACTTCCTAGACAGTTGTAATTTGCAGAATGCATTTGTCAAATAGTTTGGAAATAATCCAGGGCACATTTAGATGAAAAAAAAGAGAGATGTGTTCAAAATAAAAATGTAAGCTAAATGTCCTCCAAGGTTTGCAGAAATCAGACTACAATCTTCATGATACAACTCAGTAATGGACAAAATCAAAAGGTGTTGTGTGGGGGATTTTGAATTTTGGGGAAAGCCAGATTTCGATTCTTATCTACTTGGCAAATAAATGCAACTGATTTGTCTTGGGGTCTTCCATTTAACTAATTGCAAACCTGATGATTCCTTTAAACTGTATTGGTGCATTTGGAAGTTGGGAGGTATCTGCTAATTATTTTATTTGTCATAGGGCTGTTGGGGGCAGATGTTACCCTTTTTGCAATTGATTACAAAATTTTATACTGTAGGGGAGTTTTTCTATTAGTTGGATGAAGCTGTAATGGACTCTGTGTGTATCTGATATTTTTATTTGTTATTCTGTTAATAAGTAAAAATCAGTTCCTATTTCTGAACTGGATTTTGATTATAACCATTACAGTGCCATTATTCTAGCCCTCAATTCTGACTTTAAACCCTGTCAATTATGCACAGTTTGAACTGGGGCTTTCACTGCTGTGCTTTCTTGCTGACACAGGATTTCCTCCGAGAGTTTGATTATTTCTGCTAAGAGTGTTTGTTTGTAGCTGCAGCATTCTTCTGAGTGTAATTTCTTATTTTTGTTTTCTGAGTCATCTCTCTTGTCTTTTCTTTTCCAGGTTGGTGAGAGACAGAGGGTTCTGGTAACAGAAGAATCCTTTGATTCCAATTACTATGTTGCCCACAATCCTTTTTATGAACAGGTATGGTTAAATAAACAAAATAACATCTTTTTGTTTTATTTTTGCTTTCTGATAATCTCAGCAACACTGTGCCACAATGCAAAAAACAAGTAAAGAAATAAGAAACATTTTCTAGGAAAGCTGTGACCATCAAGACTTGTTTATGAGATATTTTGTTTCTGTGTTGTAAAAACAATTTACCTGAAATTATGTTAAGAAATTGTCATGGTTTAACCCCAGCTGGCAACTAAGCACGACACAGCATCTCACTCACTCCCCACCTAGTGCAAAGGGGGCAAGAATCAGAAGGGTAAAAGCGAGAAAACTAATGAGTTAAGATAAAGACAGTTTAATAGGTTAAACAAAAGCTGTGCATACAGGTAAAGCAAAGCAAGGAATTCATTCACCACTTCCCAGTAGCAGGCAGGCGTTCAGCCATCTCCAGGAAAGCAGGGCTCCATCACACGTAATGGGTGCTTGGGAAGACAAACGCTGTAACTCTGAATGTGTCCCCCTTCCTTCTTCTTCCTCCACCTTTATATGAGCATGACTTCATATGGTATGGGATATCCCTTTGGTCAGCTGGGGTCACCCCTCCCCACTTCTTGTGCAGCCCCCTCTACTCGCTGGTGGGGTGGTGTGAGAAGCCGAAGAGGCCTTGTCTCTGTGTAAGCACTGCTCAGCAATAATGAAGACAACCCTGTGTTATCAACACTGTTTTCAGCACAAATCCAAAACATAGCCCCATATTAGCTACTATGAAGAAAATTAACTCTATCCCAGCCACAACCAGCACAATCTCTACCCCTTATTCCATACCATTTACATCATGCTCAGGTCACACACTATCCAGTACATCCTCATTAACCATCACCCCCTTCCCATCCTTTGATATAATACATAGATATCAATCTCTTAGTCAATGGACCACCCCTGTGAAATGTCCACAGATGTCCACAAAATGTCCGCCAAATTAATTTAGTCCATGACTTTGGGCTTCTTCTCAAGCTAGGAAGAAAGTACAGCATCTATTTGACAAAATTATGCCCTTTTGCTCAGAATCAGATGACTTGCTGAAAAGCAATAAAGTTTACTTTTCTGAATCATCATGATTTAATTCTGGTTTTGCCTTTGGCTTGTTCTCCATTTTCTGGCACTAAGGTATCTACAGTTTGCTTTTGCTACCTTTAGTTTTTCAGTTTTCTGAACCTGGAGAGGCTATTGATCATGCCTGTGCTTGTATAGTCACCAGTAGTGCTTTATTTCAGTTCTGGGTTATGTTACAGCATTCATTTATTTATTTTTGCTTAGTAGTAAGTAACATTACTGATCTTGAAATATCTGTTTCTGTTGGATATCTTGTTCACTAATTATTTTTTCCTGTGTTTTCTGGGTCAGTTTCTTGTTTTTTCTTTTCATAAATCTCTTTTTTTCTTTTGTTACATCTTTAACCTCTGTCTAAGTCTTGTGTTTTGTTGTTTCTTGCCTTTGTAGCTTATCAGTCAGATTTGACTTTTTCGTGTTCAAAGTTTCATTAATTAAAGGAAAAAATAGTATGCACAAAAAAAATGTGTTGATGTTTTATGGGGCGTTTGTAGAGGACATGATACAGCTCATTGGGACTGGTAAAGAATACATGATATACAAATGATAAATAGGGAGTAATTTTAAATTTTATTATAGAAGACATACTTTCCATTATTAAAATGTATGTCTTTTCCCTAAAAATCATGTGTGGCATGTTTGACAAGGGCAATATCCTACTGTTTGCCCAGGTAAGCACAAGTCTTGGTGCTAGTGACTAACTGTAATAACAGTAAATTTAATGATAGTAAATTGAAAAGCACTCTTGAGTCACTGAATATCATCTTATACTTTGGAAGCTGAAGCTAAGAGTCCTGGTGTAATGTTCTCTTAAGTCAAATAGTTACCAAACCTATTCTCTCTTCACTAAGCTCATCTGTATTAAAAGAGTTTGCTATTAAAGCCACATCGATAGAGCTACACTGACAAGCATGCTGGTAGACCTGCAGCTTACATTTGTGGAGGCTTTGGTGCTGCAGTCTAAGGAGTTCATTAAACAACAGAGTAGTCTAAACTGACCAAAGGGTGCTTTGCCAGAACAACAGTCAAGATGAGGGTTTCTGTTGGTGTAACTGTGTTTCTTAGAAATATGGTTGGGGATTTTTTCCTAACAGATGCTTATATCAGAAAAATGCTTGAGTGTACACCAAGCATGGCTGCTTGATTTCAGTACCTCTCAGATCTTTTCGTTTAGCCTTTCTTTTTTGTTAGATGGTAGTCATATACCCACGTCTGTCTCTGAAGATTTATATTTAGTTTCTGCCATTTTGCATATGGGGATACCAAGATTTCAGAGGTCACAGGCCCAGTAATACTTTGTTACCTAATTTTCCTTCCATTTAAATTTGCCCAAGATGAATTATGTGGGAAGATCTGTGATCTACTCGCATTGTAAACTGTCTCAGCATTAGGATCCTGGCCTTGTGTTTGCCACTTAGTTTCAGTTAGTCTCAGCTCACCCATCCCTGAAAGGCAAAGATGCCTTTTCATGGGAGATGCTTAGGAAGCTCACCAGAATCCTAGAATCTGGAAACTCCTACAGTCATGAATACCTTGAACCTTCAGGGAAAAAGGGAAACGACTGGTGATGATGTCTTCCAGGTGGAACAACCAGCACTTGTGATAGGTGAAACTGGAGAGGCACTATTTGGCAACAGTATGCTCTCCGAATGTGGTTGGCACAGTTTTCCACTGAAAATCCTCTGCAAATCAGGCCATCTTAAGGTGTTTCAGTTTCAGCATCCAGAAATCAAGATATGCATATGTGCTCATCACATTTGAAAACCTTGAAATAAATGTGCTTCAAATAAATGTGATTAAACAAGTCCCTGTGATTCTGTTTTTCATCGTTTAATGGAGAAATTACTCCACTTTTCTTTTTTTAACTGCTTCTCTATTTTAAAGCCTTTTTATGCCATTTGTTCTTCCAGCAAAATATGTTACTCCTGTACGTTAGGCTCTTTCTTTTGTTACCTGCATAACCTAGGAACATCTGTTATGTGCTGTATTTTTTGTGAAGTTCTTATGGGACTGTCTAATATCGTGGTTGTGCAAATTCAGGAAAGGGTGGCATTAGCTGCTGACCCAGGAAACACGCTCATCCATTTTTACAGGCATTCATTGTCAGTCATGCATCTCAGCTGCAAAGGGCCTGCACAATCAAAATAAGGACTTGTGCAAACAGAAAGAAGGGCAGAGTTCCTGTCCTGAAGCATTTACAGACTCAAAACCAGGTTTTTGTTTGTTTGTTTTTTAAAAAATGTCACAGGACAGATGCGAAAATAGGAAGCTTTACAGTAGTCTCTTAGAATTGTGTAGTTCAAGTGCCCTTGGAAACTGTCTGGGTCTGGATTCAAATGCTGCAGTTCAGGCCCAACTTTCTCATCAGTCAAAAAACACAGCTCACAGAGTCGGTTGAGTCAAAAAGGCCTGAGCTAACAGTGCAAAGCGCTTGAAGAATGCAAGATGCAGATGCTGCTGGTCAAGTGTGTGAGGGGCGATAGCATATGCTGGTGACTAGAATTTAAAGCTTCATGATTTGCTCTGATATTTATCAAAAATCTGTTTTCTGAGTGGAAGCTGGAGAGACTGCTACCCTTTGTGTTATTTAGTAAATATATTTAGTAAATATCTCTTTATCTTTGAAAGGTGCTTGTGCCAAAGGATCCTCTGTTAATGGGTAAGATGGTAGAGGTGAATATTTATGAAGCTGGGAAACATTTTATGAAGGGTCAGCCAGTGTCAGATGCCAGAGTTTACACTGCATCCATCACCAGACCGTTAGCAAAAGGAGAAGTTTCTGGGTTAACAGAGGTGAGTAAAAGACATTTTCTGCTTTACTACACTGGTAAAACAGCAGCTGTTCAAGCATAATGATTCCATGCTATGTATCTGTTATCATTTTATAGTTCCCCTTTTATGTATGCATGAAGCTTTAATCTTTCCTGACAGATTGAAATCTGAATTTAAAAGATGTTTTTGCTGATGCCCAGCTTTACTTTGCTGTCTGTAAGGGCAATAATACACTTGCTTCTTGTTCCAGGGTGCAAGATGTGGGAAGAACTTAATAGAATTGAAAAGATTTAACACCAGTGATTATATAATTCAATGTATTTCAATTCTAGTTTAGTGGAAAGATGAGTCTGCTTATTTTGCTTTACAAAGCTGTTTTTAAAAATGTATTGATTACGTGTCAGTTAAAACAGGTCAAAATTGAGTTCAGAGATTCAAAATTAATTGATGGGTAGAGATACAGTATATTTACAATATATTTTGGAAAAAGGTCAGCATCTGATTTAGTCATGTAAAGAAAATGAAACTCTTTTTAAAAGAGATCTGATCCTTATTTTACACCTCAGTAGATATGGCTGTTAGCCAAGTATTCTCATACATTTCATGGAGCTCTAGTTGTAAAAACTGATGGAGTGTGAAATGAAAATGTGTATCACATTTCTAAGCATCATTTGATGTCCTTTCTCCAGCACTGTTGTTAGGATCTCCAAAAATATGTAGCAATACTTTAGCACTTGGAAGAAGGATAATTGGCAGTTCATCAGCCACCTTGCTGCTTTTACAGTAAATTGATGACAAGTATTAAAGTATATATACATCCTTGTTAAAGTTCTAAGTAGTCATATTTAAAAGAAATAATCACTGCACACCTTATGCGACTAGTGTTAAGCTAAGCTACACGGTCTCTTGAGTAAACCTGGCTATGGAAACAAAGCAACAATAGTGCACCTACTGTAATGTGTTTGGCAGATCGTGAAACTTAAGCACAAACACATTGCTAAACTCTCCTTTGAATACTGTCTGAGTGTATGTGTATATTGGCCTGATAAGTGTCTGTAGGAGGAAAAAACAGCCAAAACCCTCAAATTGTCTGGACTGTGTAGCTATTTAAACGCAGCCGATTTTTTCATCAGAACATTTTTTTTTAATAATTTGCTGGAACAGAACCAAGCCTGTCATTAAACTGAGTACGTGCTGCCAGAAGCCTGTAGCATGGGAACAAGCAAGCAGACTGTTGACTGCAATTTTATATGTTCAAAATGAGAGATAAAATTGTTAAAACCAAGGATGCTGATAATTTTCATAGGAACTCTTTGAGACATATAGATCTGCTGCTGCTCTTTGCACAGATCTGAACAAGTACCTGGAATGCCCAAGTAAATGACTACAGTGAGTGAGTGATAAGGCAAATTGCTTTCCATTACTTTTGTGGCTGCTAGTGCTCCTTCAAGGGAGTGTCTTGTTTATGTGTGATCCACTGGACACGTTAGGAAATTTTTCTGGAAAAAACTAGAATCTCAATACTTCAGTAATTGGGACATCTTTTGTACAGGGAAGCTACAACTGAAAGCTTTTATTCACTCCTGGCCAATGTGTAATATATAGAACATGAACTGAAATTGTTAGTGGGAAGTTCCTCCTGATAAATCTCATGTAAGTGGCAAATCGGGAACTTTGATTAGGTTCACGAGAAAAAAAGTCAGTTTGTCACAGAAATCACTGTTGTTTTTTGGCTGGGTGAAAGATGCTTTTTATGTTGTTTTGTATGGTTGGACTGCTGGGAAATGTTCCCTGCTAGATGTGCTTACGACATGTAATTCTAACCTAAGATGCTTTGAGCAAGATAACAGGGGTGACGTATGGCATATGACCTTTTTTATAGCTTGTTATGTGCACAGATGGCAGGTCAGGGAAAGGAGAAGGAGACAACTCAGCACACATGTATTCAGATACTCCCTCAAAAGTAACCCAAGATCTTGGTTCTTCAACAAGATCCCAAGGGCTTCTGCCAGATTTTCAAAAGGGTAGCATGCAGAACCAAAACCCTAGATAACTTTTATGTTAAGTCAAGCTAGCAGACTATGTAATAGAGAGAAGGAAGGGTTACCTAAAACAGGCTATAAAAGCAAAAAATGAAAACACATGTGGCCCTTTTGCTTTCGCCTTCCTACTTTGCACACAGATAAGCAAGAATTAGGGCCTGCTTTAGATTCTCAGGCTTGAAAGGATCAGTAGTCAGCTGCCAGGTAACTCTTCTAAGACCAAGCCCATTAGGCTTGTTTCTGTTGCTTAGTATGGCTGTCTGCTGGGCAGAAGGTCTTTTAGGTACCGACCAGAATCCTGTAGCTGGCTGCTCTCTGAAGCGCCCAGGAAGTTTCTAGTGGACCTCTAGTCTCACCCTCTCAGTGATATGACTTCCTCTCAACTCCTTTATGTCTGCTGGTCTGTGATGAGAGCTAGGTCAGAGAAGCATGCAAATTTAAATGTAGATTGAGGTAATATAGATCAAAAGAATGGGATAATGGGCTGTACTGCAGCAAAACATTTATATGCTTCAGTCCATTCCCGTTCAACAAAACTCTTTGCTTTTTCCTAATGACTGTGTAAATTACTGGGGCTGCAGTGCGCACCTTGCAGTTCAGCATCTTGCGTGAGTACTGTGATGAAGAGGGATAGGTTGCTGAGTCAGGGCTGTAAAGTGGTTGTAGCCGGTCTGCAGCAGTTAAGAAGATGCTATTTTTGTAGTATATCCTAGGCATCGCTTGCTACTATTAATAGAATTTTCATTAGCTTGCATAGGACACAATAAAAGATGTTTCAAAATACATCACAGCTGTACTTCCCTCTAGTGAGGAATGTTCACAGATAGAGCGAACGCTTCCAAAACTGTATGGTTTATAAGGAAATCAGTCATACAACTAAAAAAATAAAGGTATAAAATTTGAGAGCACCATAATGTGAGGGATGTCAAAGCAAGCCACAAACCCATCCTAAGAAAGAAGAAACTTCAATGCTGTGATGAGGAATACCTCCAAAGGATCAGAATTTATCTGCAATTGTGTGCTCTCTTTCTCATCTGTTGCATGTCCCTCAATAATTTTTTCTGATGAGTTCAGAGGGAGCACCACAAGGAACATGATGTGTCTGAAGGAACAGTTGTAGGCCTTTGTTTTTACCCTCTTTACCACATGACTGGGTGACAAATTGGTCCAAAGAAACACAAGCAGTAGATCACCAGCTGGAATCAACAGATTTGACTGGAAAACAGGGAATGCAAAATGGCACAAAAAGGACAATTTACAGACTCCATAAAAATTTCAGGCATTGTATATCTGTGCCAAATTAGAAGTAGATAAATACTAATAGGATCAATTCAAGATATTTCTAGGATACGTTTTTATCATGCTTTTTCAGTCTAAGAAAAACACACCTAATATGTGTATCCATTAATGTATATATGATGTAGAATTTCTTAGCAGTTATGTTCTCTAAGGAAAAAACTGTGACTAAGTCTAGAATAAGGTCTTGACATTCAGTAATCTTAGGCTCTGTGGCAGAAGTTGGGACAGGAAGGACAGAGGAGTGTTGGAGTCAGTGCCTCAGGTTAGAAAGACGTCAAAGTGGTCAGGCTTACTGATTGTAGTGGATATATTAAGTATTAAAATCCATGGGTGTTTGCCAGGCTGTTGTTTTGTTGGTATTTTTTTAGTTCAGCATGTGTTTTTATAAAAGCCACTCAAATGTGAATGCTGTCTCCAAGTTGCAGTGTTTTACAGCAAGGCTATTTTGAGGGACAAATGCATTTGGAAATTTCAATTAACTCAGAAATTTAAGTCTATTGTAGGTTTATTTGGGTGTAAAATGTGCAACTGATGATTCAGTAATAGAAAATGTTTAGAATATACGTAACAGAGGATATATAGGTGAAAGTTGAAATTAATAATGCATGAACATGTGTAAAGGCGTTTTTGGATTTGGTTTCAGTGAATCTAGCAGAATACATGTGGACTGGGCATTAAAAAGTATTGATGGTAACATTAAAAATGATCATTCAGACAGAACAAGTGTATAATGAGTTATTAACTGCAATTACAAACAACAGTTAATAAATATGTAAAAGTTTTGATCAATATTTAGTTCTACTACAATTCACAAGGTAAAAAACAAGAGGTAAATGCTGCAGATGTGCTATCCATTCACTGAGGTAGGCTTGGAGTTGACAAAGTATTGAGGAAGTACTTCAGCATTCTGAGATTCAGTAAAGCAATTTAGCATGTCTGCTATGTTCTCAGGTGCTCTGATAAACTAGTCTGAGATTTTGGAGGTGAGCACATAGTACTGAGTACATTGTCACTGGATAATAAATATTTTTGAAAAGTCAGCAGTGTGTGTCAACAGTCTAAATGTCATTTAATTTTAAAATAATATTTTAATATTTTTAATTTTATTCATTTTATTTTGCCATATTTAGGGATCTTGACACTTTCTCAGCAGCATAAAGTAAAATACCTAATAAATGGATCCTGTTTATAGACAAATGTTTGCCCAAACCTAATCACTGAAAAAAATACAAGAATCTGCAAGAATATGATCTCTTGTTAGAAAAGGAAATAAAGTATGGTATGCTTCTGTACTCCAAAAATAATTCGAGTTGTTTACATATGTTCTGTGACTAGAGGAAAAAAATATTGCAAGATGAGAAATATATGAAGAGGAGACCAAAGGACTACAAGATAAAAATAAAAGTCTGGCTACCTGCCAGAATTGTACTGCATTGCCAAAATCAAAGCCCTAGAAGTCTGAGGGCCTTTGGTGGGAAATTTTAATCAGATGAAAAATTAAGGCAAGAAAAAAACAATTTTAACAGACTATTTAATTATGTAGTCATGATTATTTTATGTTCATAATTCCTATTTCTATAATGCTTCTACTTTTTTTTCAAACAAATATAGGCATGTCTTTCTCTCAGTTACCTGTTTTCTGTTGTTTGATTTGATAACATTCTCCATGCCTGTCACTTCCCTTGCAAACTACTCCTGCTGGCAGTCCCCATTTGCAATATCTACTTTTGTGAGTCTGGGATCTTGATGCACATCTCTATGGCTCCCAGGCCATGGTAATGCCCACAGTTAGCCTGTTAAGCTAATGAGTTATTCAAGTCATTGGAGTCTTTGGAGGAAATGAGGAGTGGGGCACTGATTTTTCAGTTAGCAAGCAATTGCTTGGCCAGTCTGCTTGTTCATTTTCTCTCTGCCCTGCCTTCATTTTTTGCAGTAGGTTATTGTTACATTGTACTTCTGGAGACAACTGAAGAAGCTTTATGTTCCTGGTCTCCCAATTCGCCATGAGAATTTTCTAGTTACATTAGCAAAAGATGACCTCTAAACGTTACCCAACCTTTTTTCTGATGTTAGGAAACAGGAAAGATGCATACATCAAACACTTCTTTATAGCCTGCCAGAAAGAAGAATCAACAAAGCATAGCTTAAAGGGAATTCTCTGATCTCAGGTAGAAAGGGTGCTTCACTTGCAGGCAAAATAAAATGGAGAAGGAGGAAGAAAGTATCTTCTGCTGGAACAGAAATGAAAGAAATCATGGCAGAATTGAGATCTCTGTATTGGAAACTTCTTTCAAGGACTTGGAAAGAAATGTGGAAGATGTACATAAACTGAAGTAATTATTAAGCACGGTTTCTGCATACACTGGAGTTTCAAAGTAGTAGAAGACTTGGTTCCTGAACTCTACTCTAGAGATTAGAGATTTAGGGGAAAAGAACGAGGAATCAAATTTTGGGTCAAAAAATGGCATAGAGGTGTGAGGAGAGGAATCTTTCATAAAATTAAAGAAACCAAAATTATAGAAAGTATGGGAAATGCTAATGAAAAATCAGAATTTCCAAAGAAGAAAGAGAAAATAAAATAAAATACACATTTTACCTCTCTTGGAAAGCTACTTTGCAAAGGGATCTCTGCATCATGATGTCCAGGAAGGGGCAGTTTGAGAACTATGCAGGGAAGTGTCTATTTAAGATAAACATACTGACAAAGAAAAAGAACATTTTCAATGTAAAATAGTTTTCAGGTAACACTTCATAAAAATGTGGTGCTCTTGCATTCTTTGGAACATACTTTTTGTTCGCTCAGTTGCTCACTTTCTCCGAAACAACTGATTGTAGTGCAAGGCATGCAAATAGTGCTTTTGCATGTATTAATCTGTTTTATTTAATGTGTTGGTTGTTCCCTGCTGATGTAGAAAAAGGTCATAAAAATGGTGTTAAATCCTTCTTAATTGATATTTTTTCTTATGTTTTCTTGAGTTATTTCACTAAGGTCACTATAAAGTTAACATAAGAAAAATTTCCTTTGTAAGAGTGGAGCTTAATATCATCTTTGGATATTTTTAAAAAGGACCTTCAGAAGTCTCATTTTGACTGGAAGAAAGGACAAAAATTTGTAATGTGCTGTTCCTTCGATGCTGTTTTTCCTGATCTATGTGTTATCTGCACACCATGTTGGCTTTGTTTATTTGGGGATTTGATCAGATTTTTCTTCTTAGCCCAATGTTTCTCAGCTTAGAATCTGCAGTTTGGGATGGATTCTTTCTTACAGGCTGAATAGATTTTTCTTGTTAGGTGTAGATTGGCTCGCCTGTAGCAGTTGGGGAATTTTATTCAATGCTGTTCTTTAGGAACACGCTTAGCAAATATCTGTGAGAAACACCTGAGATGTAGGTCAGCCGTCTTGGGTCATGGGTATGGGCTAGGTGGCCTCCTAAGTTTATTTCCATCCTTATCTTCTGTAATTTTGTGAAAGTTTTAATTTAGCCAACAATCACTTGATGACTAGCAAACTGGAATAGTCGGTAGTTCATTAGTCCAAAACATTTCTGTGCACCGCAGAGAGGATTAAAATACATAGAGGTGATTTAAGGCAGCAAACCCAAGAGCCAGCACAAGACCTGCACCAAACAGTTTTATCCTGAGGTCTTTAACTTAATGGGCATGTTGTCTTTCTGCCCAGCCCTCGGCAGGGCTGAACTTCAACTACAGTGATCAAAGCTCAGCTGAAACAACACATATTACATAGCCTCTTTTCCAAAAAATGCTGTCTTAATTCCATTTCGGGTGAAAAGATCTGAACTTTAGTTTATTTACTTTTCATTTCCTCAACAGTGTTACTTGGCTGCATGTCACTGTCTAATCACTTTAAATTGCATAATTATGTTAATCCTGTGCAGCGCATGCAGTAAATGGAAATAGTAATGACTGGGATGATTCAATTGTAAGTCATTTTCTGGAGAATGAAAGTTAAACAGAAACATTCTACCTCTCCTGCCTCCAGAAGTAGAACTCCGAGTGCTAAAATAGTTCTGCTGTTTTTGTGTATTATTTCTAATACTTGACGTGCTGGTGCTGCACTGCAGGATGAGTGGGTGGGTTCTGCTCTCCCTTGGCACAGGGACAAATTGGAAGTGTGTAGCCATGGTAATTTTAACTACTTGACACTCCGTGTAATACTTAGGAGTTCCCTTTAAAGTATTTTTTTCTTTTCAATCTGTTTTAACGAACAGCCTCTTTGGAAAGAATGAAAAGGCATTTTTTTTTTAGTAATGCCCTATTATTTAATGTACCAGGTTATAAATTCACTAAGTTTTCATTGGCTTTCAGAAAAAAAAGCGCAGCAGTCACAACTTTTCTCAATTTTTCTGTTTTAGAGGTCATCTGTTTCGAAGTCATTGTGGCTGAAAAAATCATTGTAGGTTTGAATTTTACGTATAATTTATACCTCTCCAATGGCAGGGGGATTGGACTGGATGATCTTTTGAGGTCCCTTCCAATCCCTAACGTTCTGTGATTCTGTGTAATAGAGTTTAATACAAAGGTAGGTGAAGGATATTCAGCCCATGTATACATTGTATCTCTGCTTGTAGAATTTAGTCATCCCTTTTCTCTTTGTTACTGTTCTTTAGATCACCAAAAAGCTCACGTAGGCAGTATTACCCTCTCCATTCCTTCCCTCTCTCCTTTCCCTGCAAGCAGACACACAGACAGAGGCATGAGATATTTGTGTGTTGGATGGATGATTTTTCTACCTGTTCCTCATCTGTCATAATCGTAGTAGTCTTTCTGCATGAATATTTAAATGTGACAACATGAAAATGTGTTGAACCAATCCATCAATATTAGGATTAATTGAGAGTCACAGTAAATACTGAGATCCATTCATAATCATAGTTTCTTACTCAGACTTGGATAATATTTGGATATAGTTATTTACAGTTTTGTTTTTAATATATTTGTCAGTAGCATCAGATTAGAGATTTTTTTTGTGATGTCAAGGGTAATAAGATAAAGAAAAAAGGGAACAGGCTCTTTCGGAGAAAGAAATGCATTTTTTTAAGCTTTTATCAGTACAAAATTATATTTTGTGCATGGGGATATCTGCATATAAAAATGCAAAGGCAAGTTTTCAGTGGCTATGTCTTTAACTGAAATTAAATTACAGTTCAGTAATAAGGATGAGGTTCCATTTAGTGGCGACAATGGAGAAAGCAAGTAAATATCCAAATTCCACGCTTCAGTGAAGTGTTTGTGAAATTCAAAGCCTTAAATTTAGTCCACCAAGGATATACTCCTAACTATACTAGAATATCCAAAGAATTTACTGTGACCCCGTTGAATGTATTAAGAGTGACTGTTTCCTTAAAGACAGTCCACAGAAAGTTGTGGTATCTAAGCAAGCTTAGTAAAGTAGTGCTTCTTCAAAGGCAGCATACAGTAACTTTGTGTTTACACAGGCTGTATTCCATATCAAGTTTAACATTTACTCTGGATCCCATGGTGTAGTCAGATCAAAGTCTTGATCATGCCATTAGCCATTAAAGCATGTTGTTGCAGATTTACTGGACCAAACAACAACAGAAATAAACCCTTGCCCTCCTACTACAATCTCTTCACCTATCTAAGATTTTTTTTTAAAGGAGTCCTCTCAAACTGCAATCACTTTAGAAGTTTGGATTCTATCTCTAAGAAACTTGGCTCACTCCCTGTTACATTGAAGATTTTCATGAGACCTGACTCTTAAATTTGTTTAACTTCAGGTTTAGTTCTTATTTGTAACAAGTTCCAAAGCAAGCTGTTGCTGTGGGCTTTATCAAAGACCATTAAGTAAATGAAACATTTAGAAAAGTAACTAATTATTTAAGCGCTTCATTAGAGCTGTTCAAAGACAGCTTTGCCTTTGGTTAGTCTTACAGTACACCAATCTTGATAACCTTCCTCTGACTACTTCCCATCGTGTATTTAAATGACTTGAAGGATTCCCCCACCTCTAATTTATTATTTCAGATGTTAGAACCTGCTTAAAGATGAAGAAGGATTTTCTACTGACTTATTCCAGTGCCAGGCTAAGTTACTCAGAGTAGCTAAAATCCAGAAAGTATGACTGGCTTTGATGTGTCTGTCTGATCCAGCACAGAAGGAGGAATATCACACTGAAGGATCTAGTCTGTGTAGCATCAGAGGTTGTGGTGGTGGTGTGATACGGTTAATGTATATGGATAATGCAGGTAGCCTAAATCTCATGTACATTCCCATTAGCACTCCATCTGTTTGCATGGTCCTTTCGGTATTATGCCTTTCTTTTTTATCAGAACAGATTCCAAAGCTTGTTCAACATTTTCACTGGGAGTTTGCTCTAAACAGATTTGCAGGTGTACGTCAGCAATGGTTCATGTTTTGAGGCTCCAAAAGAGTCAGAGGGCTTCAAGCACAGCTTTCCTGTTTTTGAAACTCAAGCCCACAGCGTGTTAAGATCTCAGCATATTTACTGCAACCACCAGAAGAGTTCACCTGCCACACTAGGTATTATCCAAACCCCTCTTTTCCAGTGGCTGCCAGGTCAGGGTCATACATAGCAGAGCATATGTGATGTGTGGAGAAGGAGATCTAGTAGCTATTAATCACATGATAAATTTATGTCTGGTTTTGTGATTGGCAAGGCATGGCAATGCCATTCACAGAATCACAGAACGTTAGGGATTGGAAGGGACCTCAAAAGATCATCTAGTCCAATCCCCCTGCCGGAACAGGATCACCTAAACTAGGTCACACAGGAAGGCGTCCAGGCGGGTTTTGAATGTCTCCAGAGAAGGAGACTCCACAACCTCTCTGGGCAGCCTGTTCCAGTGCTCTGTTATTCAGTAGACTCATGTGGCCTATCAAGAAGGATTGACCACCCATGTACTACATGAGATGAATGTGTGATTGATAAACAGTGAAAGGAATGAAACATGATTGGCTGGAGAGCCAGATGTCAAATGTGAAATAAAAAGCAAAAGCCCTGTGGAAACTGTTATTATTTTCCTTTTGTCTCAATATAACAATGGGATCCTTGAAGCAGTATTATAGGAGAAAATTATTCACTAAATGTCTTAACTTTCAAGTTGATGGATTCTTCTTCATAGCTCTATATATGTTGAGGCAGGACTTAAATGCTCCATTTCAATTTGAGGTGGCTTGGAAAGTTTTGTAAAAATACTTTTGATGAAACAAAGATGTGTAGGCAGTACATTTAAGCTCTTTTTGTCAAAACATCACATAGCTACAAAAACTACCTATGCATTGAACAGATGGATTTCTGGTCCTCAAGAAAGGGTCTTGTTATCAGGACTCAAGGATTTTTAAAAATTCTCATCCTTGTTTTGACATGACTTCATATGTGACTGTAAGTCGTTTCACTCAGTCTGACTGTGCTTTGTCTTATCTGTATGGAATCTGTTTTGCAGTTCTCACATACAAGATCTCTGATAAGTGCAGATAACATAATTATCATACAAAAAGGATGGCTGTGAATATCCCTTTCTGACACAGATAGTTTCTTCTAAATACAAGAACTTTAATTTGGTAAAGTAATGGAAGTAGTGCTGAGAATGACAGGAATTCTTTTCCTCTTTCAACTATTCAACATGTATCTCTGTCCAAAGGAACATTAGTTCATTATTTTTTCAGTGAGGAGTGCTTAAGATTCCGTAGCATAATCAGATTTTGTCAAAGAACCACAGGGGAAAGCCAGATGTGTACCTTGTAATAGCTGGAAAGGAATGAATTAGAGTTACGCTTCAGAGAGAATCTGGTGCGATAAAAAACCTGTTGGAGTGTTGTTAAGCTTTAGTGTAGAGTCATGATGTATTTTAAAGTCCAAACTCATCAGTTTGTTGAAATACTAGGTTGAGTCGCACAGTTGATCATCCTGTGGGCTTGCATATTTCACCCCTTAGGCACTTTATAGATGTTTGACATTTTCAGGTTGTCTTCTGTTTTATTTGTGCTCATCTCAGATTTTCTAAATTTCTTTTCCTGAAAGCAGTGTATTTTAGTATTTCCTAATTTTAGGGAACATTTTATGGGTTTCAGAGAAGTAGAGGTGAGTGAAATTCCATTCAGATCTTGTGAGTCTGTCCTAAGAACCTCACCTTTTCCTCAATTACAAGGAAATGGCCTACGGCTGATGATACTGTGTTTGATGGAAACTCATTGCCATTTCAATTTAGGCCTAACATGGCAAATCTGAAAAGTAGAAGAAATACCTTTGCAAAAGTTTACTATGTAAAATCATTCTCATATCCTGCATTGCTGTACAATGGTAGCATCTAATCAGCTAGGCCCCTCAGCTGTGCCAAGGTGGAGAGAAGTGGGAACTGCAGACTGTTCATACTTAGATGCAAGCTAGTTTGTTGAAACAGTGTTCCCCATGCTAAGCAGTACCACCTCCCTCCCTTTTGTATTTATTTTTTATCCAGTTTTCATCCAGTCTTGCATTTAGTTTTGAAGCACCATGAAGCAGAGAGAGTCTTTGTACAAGAAAGCTGCATTCCCAGAGTTAGAGAATGAACAAGTGAGTAGCTGAACTAACACAGCCCAGTTTCCCATGCTTTGGGTCCTCTGGTTCCTTAGTTGTTTCTGCAGCAAAATCCACAGCTTCCTCCCCACATCTTCCCTATCTTCTCTGACTGCCGTGTGGACAAAAATGTATTCTAGGTGGTTTGTGTAACTATTGCATGTGATTTGGAGTTTTAGGAATACAGACTGGTCAGTCCGAGTGATGGCAAAAAAAAGACTGTTGAGGCTGGGCATTGGCCTTTCCCTCGATAGGAGCACTGATTTAAATCTCTTTTTGTTTCTGCCAGCCCTTGACATTTACAAAACTTACTGGATGGCTTTTCCATTGCTGAAGGCTCAAACATTACCAGGATGGGCAAAGATAGTGAAATGGAATGGAGAACACTACTTGCTTAGGAGTCAATTCCAGTTAATACTTGTATTCACTTAGAGACAAAAGCAACAACAAAGCAAGCTGTATTAATATATTATGGGTTGTGTTCTACAGACCTATGTCCTTTTCTAAATAAAGTGTGAGACTGCAATAACACTGAATACCTACAAAATATGACAAGAAGAAGAAACTAAGGATTCTAAGGATAAGAAACTATTTCTCGTGTACTTATGTGCACAAATTATTTGGAGTGTAATGTGAAGTACTTTGAACTAAGGAAATTCTAGAGTTTCAGTTCCTCTTTGCCATGTAAATGCCAACCATATTGTGTTTCAGCCATTAATTATGTGTTTATGCACTATTTTCACACACACATGTACACACACACAGATTTGTTTCTTTCTGTGCACAGAGCTGAGACTATTCATTTAATAAGCTATTGTTGGATATTTTTCCTCTTCATTGTTCATTGTGTAATACCAGTGTTATTTGCTACATGCTGGTTAAACCTCACTCTCAAGGGAGTTATTAATTTCTTTCTAACCTTTCCTGTGACCCCTGTAACTAAATTTCTGAGTGCTTCAGAAACACTAATAGGTTTATTTTTACATTAACCTCCTGAAATGCAGCTTCTGTCTTCCCATTTCACAGATGAAGAGGAGGCAGATGTTCAAAGTGTCCACTAGAAGATTAGTGCAGTGGACAAATTTGATGGTGGTCAGTTTAAAATGCTTGGAAATAGATATTTACAAATTATTAAAATTTGTAGCCTGTGTTCAAGCAAGTTGCAGCAGTGATTGTCTAGCATTTAAGAGAAATTAACGCTAGGGAATGAAGCCTCAGAGAAAAAGTGGAAATTCATATGTGTTACTTCATGGTTAATTCCAAAGGAACTGATTTTCTCCTCATGAGCTTGTCCTAGGAGTTATGAGATATAACGCATTAGAGTTCACAGTGTAGAACCTGTGTGGTTCTGAGAAGGCTTCACTGGAAGCTCTCAGCTGTGGTACAAATTGCCAGTATTTGAGCATGATAGTTGCAAGTTCATGCTTATGCACTTGAGTCCTTTACAGATACAGAAGTTGGTTGTCTAGTCAGACCACCCTCTGAATGATACAAATGCTCTCCTGAGGGTAGATATTCGTTGCAGCCTGTAGATTGGATACTTAACTGTTCTTTGATGTCTTAGACAGAACACCAAGGTGCTTTCATGATTATCTAGCATAAAATCCACAGATAGCCAAGAAAGGTTTTTCTCATGTAATTCTTATTGTGGAGAAGGGCTGACAAATCATTTGTAGAGACTGGAGATACAGAGACTGTGTTAGAGCAGTTAGCTAATCACAGAAAGTAACCATTGTTTGATGTTTTCATGAGAGAGTCCTCCATTAACTGCTGTTGAACTTGACTGAGTGTGAAATTAAAAAGGAGACTCAGATTTCAAGACACTCCCTCAGGTGCTCAAAAAGTATGCTAACTGGCACTGTGGGAGACCTCCTAAAACAACTAAGGATACTTAAAAGAAAGAGGCCATGACAATATGAAAAGAAAACCTTTGTATTATCACTGAACCTACAAAGTTGGTCAAGATCAGTCACACTTTATTAGTTGTTAAATGTCAGTCTTGCATTAAATGCTCCTTTTTGACAAGGTCTGATTTCAGCTGTGCTTGGTGCGCATCTGAAGTCCCAGGAACTGGAGGTGTTAAATACTGGGCAGAAAAGTCTGTGAAAATGAATGTAAGAGAAATTGTCAGGAGACTACATATTAAGACATTACCTATCTTTAAGAAAATGTATTTAAAACTTAAACTTGACAGAGATAAAAGGTTTTAGAAGCTAGACTGACTTCTGGCGACAAATGGAGAGTGAGACAGGTATTGTGCAGCCCAGATTGCTGGCTTGTGTTATGGTACTGGAGACGCTTTAATCTTCTAGAGACATTTGTTTCTCTACCTGTAAAATGAGGGAGGCATATAGATCACACAGCTATCTGCTGGTATGCGCTTTGAAACTCTGCAAACTAGTATCATTCCTAAGTATTACAAATGCCCATTTTATACCATGTTTGTTATCCCTGAGGTTGGAGTGTAAGAAGGACTGTATCCTTTGTCTCTGTGATTGTCATATAATACAATGTTGAAGTCTCCTTGGAACGTTCCATTTATAATGCTCAGTTCTGTAAAAATAAATGAAAACACCATAAATTCAGGATTATGACATAATCTATGGTTAAGGGGAAGGCGTTAGCCAGGAATATGTACATATATCAGTTTATTGTACTTCACTCCCTGTGAAAGATCTTTAAAAACTTTTCCTGATTTTGAGATAGAATGTCCTTTGAGATGTCCCTTGGATATTTATCACAGTGTTCTTTGCAAATAACAGTGGTTAGAAAGGCTTTTAGTATTTTATGCATTCTACCATTTGAGACTATAGAGTTCCTCTTAAAGATAATATTTTAATATATACTCAGAGTTCACTTCCAAGCAAGAGCAGCAGTACTCATTTCACTGTTGATATGTGAATATAATTCAGTTATATTGGTGGTTCTTGTGGCATGATTATATATTTTCAGATCTAGCTATTCATTTTGCTGGGGTACTCTTTCTGATGGACACCTTTTGTGTCTTTGCCTGTAGCTACCATTGACATCCATATAATTGGCATTGTTATTTCAGGATTTAAAAGGAAAGCAAAAAGGTGATGGTCTCTGAAGGCTTGTGCTATAAAAAATGTGTATTGTATTTCATTTAATAATCTCGTTTGTAGAATAGTCTTTGAATGCTCACATACTGCTAGCTCTTTGTCATTCTTTCATCATCCAACAAAATAGACTGGGAAAATTGTTGTACTGTAAACGCAACCTTAAAATACTTACTAAAAAACCCCGAACAACCCAAAACAACGAAAAAACCCTGTATAAATCTCTATGAACCTTTAAAGAAGAAGTTGAAATCCTGTGGAATGATATCTACTAGGACAGGCCATGGTATCCACACTAAAAAATAGTATCTAGTGTTATTGCAAGTAAACGTACATCCTGTAATTCACTGTAATGTATTTTCAAAGCCATGAAGCCTGTGCTGGTGATCTCTAGGAAACAGATTTGTCTGTTAGCCAACTAATTACCAGGTAAGTGCCCAGAGCAAGTATCTGACATCTTCTTCATAAAGCTGCTATGCACAGGGAAATAAATAGTGGCAGATCCCCATCCTGAATTTGTCCACACTGTGCTGCTGGGTTCATTCTTCATTTCAATTCATTACTTGGACAACTGTGATCTTTGAATCACAAACTTTTTCCACTTAAAAGGTCTCTCAGTTCTCCTGTGGTTGCGAGTGCCAACTGTAACGATGGCTTGCATGTAACTTGTTTCTAGCATAGTGATTGACACCCCACAGGCTTTATTAGGTGAAAAAAAAAGGCAGCTCAGAATCCAGATACTGACTGTTTTTCAAAATGTTGCTTCTGACCTTGAATGACAGGTTATTTTGACAATGCATTATTTGTATAGTGGGAGGATACTTAATCACTAAGTTTATTAGCAGCACAAAATACAAATATGTAAAAAAGAGTCAACTCGTGGCTGGAAGCATTTCTAGGTAAATATAAAGAAACAAGCTAAAACAAGTGAGTATAATGGAAGGCAGCACAAGACTCTGTTTTAAGCATTTTGGAGGTGTTTTTGGCTTGTCTTGGTAATTTGTTTATCTTCTTTTTCTTTCTTTTGTTAGTTGATCTTTTTCGTTGTTTCCCTCCTTCTGAAAGTGTACATCAAAAAGGAAGTCATTTAATAAGCCCCAGTTACTCAGCCTTCTGTCTAGCTTTTAACTGCATTATGAATTTCGAGGCCTCATTGAGGGAATAATCCTTAAAGACTATTTGAAGCAGGAAAAAGAAGTAGGTAGGCAAGGGCCTAGGTATGAACATTGAAGAGAGCAGAGATGTCTGCCAAGAAAAATACCAGTGGAGACTTATAGTAATGGTGGGAAGTTCAAGTACAATAACTTCCTTCTTTTATACTCTTACATGGAAATATTGAAGTTTTAATTTAATGTTAATGTATGGGGAGGACATGTGTGTGACACGGACAGAAAGTCACGATATGGCATGTTGTTCCAAATTTGTGTTCCTGTTGACATCTCTGCTTTTGTTTATTAGGAGAGGCCACATAGTCAGATTATGCAGAAGAGATATGGGGAGAAGTAGAAGGAAAACAGGACAGACAGGAGACGATTGTAGTAGTAATCAAAGGGAGAGGTAGTTGAGTAACGGGAAAGGTGTTTTTTCTACGCTGACCAAAGGAATCAGAAAGATCATGCAAATGGTACTGGGAAAGAAAAAAGATTTTGCTGACTTGCTATGCAGGTCAAGGGTAGGCCCTAGTTAAAGGTGATCTCCGTAAGGAGTGACAAACCTGGAAGAAGCTGTCAGATTTCATGCAGCTGAGCTTAAGGGCAGTCAGTCCTCTCAGTATCAAATGTGGTTTATGTTTGTATTTGACCATGGTCCAACTGCTAGGAGTATTTCTGGCCTGACTTGACTAGGTCATTTGTAGTGATCTTGAGATGAATTAGGACTTGGTAACTGCATAAAGTTCAGCCTAGGGTCACAGAGATGGTCAAGGGCTGTAGCACTTGGCCTGTGAGGAGAGGCCGAGGGACCAGGCTTGTTCAAGCCTGGCAAACAGGTGGCTTCAGGACACCCTAACAGAAGCCTCCTGGTGCCTGTGGGAAGGTTACTGAGAAGACAGAGCCAAATGCTTCACAGTGGTGCTTCACAGTGGTGCATGTGGGAGGGCAAGAGACAGTGAGCACAAGTTGAAACGAGAGGTCCAGACTGGATATGAAGAGAAACATTTTTTCCATGAAGATTTCTGCACGGAGCAGTAGAACAAAGCCCCAGAGAGGCTGTGCAGTCTCTATCCTTGGAGATTTTCAGAATCCAGCTAATTAAATCCCTGAGTGAAGTAGGCCATAGCTGACCCTTCTTAGAGCAGCAGGACGGACCACGTGCAGTCTGAATTATCCTAGGACCCTATGACAGACAGTAAGACAGTTTTAGTGACTATAGCTATTTGCAAGATACTTTGATTAATTTATTTTCTTGATATAACTTAAGTGGTAATGATTTGGGGATAACAGATTAAGAATCCTAATTATTGCTAAGACTCTTACCATTTCCTGAGAAATAAATCATAAATCTGAATTTATTCTTCAGCTCAATTCTTTCCTCTCATTTATATATTAAAGCATAGTCATACATCACACACATACACAAACACATATGTATACGTGCACACAAAAAGAAGAAACAATATGAAATTCCTTTGCAAAAGTGCCTCACCTTTATTTTTTCAAAGTTTCCCATTTCTTAAAATGAGTAAGTAAACCCCATGTATACTTGGAATCAGTGAATTCCTAGCAATGGTGTACAGCTGGTAACATCTCACACAAGCATGCTTCTAGACAGCATTTTCTCATAATAACATAGCACTGTACATTCATTGAAATACATGGTGGCAGGGATGCTTCTTATGGGAATTATCATGTTAATTCCATTAGAAAAAAAAAATTGTATGCCATTTATTTTCTGCTTTAAGATCAGCATTACATATTTGCAGAAAGCTGGTAGAATTTTGAGAGTAATAAATCAAAGGAGCTCTCATGTGTCTTCTGGAACTATTATATAAAATTTAATTTACATATTTTTTGGATATGTAATATATTTGACCTTCAGTAACTGTTTGTTTTCTAAATCTGAAAAATGCCTCCAAAGTGTAATAGCCTAGAGTTTCAAATTGTGCAGTAGGATATGTAATGCATATTTTAACATGTTTTCTTTTAGTTTGTCACACAGACATGTTGTGCATGATTATATAAAAGTCCATATTTTTAAATCCAGTAGTACAAGTGTGTAAGATGTACTTGGTTGGGCTAAAAAATTCAGAAGTCTAATTTATCTTGAGATATGCTCAGTCAAGTAGTTTTTCACAGCAGTTAGCTAACACTTCAAGCTCTAACAGTGCCCCTGAGCCATAGAAGAAATTTGCATGTAAGAAATGTCTTGAATCTATTAAAACCTCAGCTCAGAGCTAAAGAGTTGCTCTCATGTCTTTGTTGACTAACATGAAGTGAGATCTTAGGAAAAGCTAGGCTGTGATCGACAGATGCCAAAGCTTGGGTTTTGATGTGATTATATATTTCTTTCATGCACGGCAGCTTAAGTCTGGGACTGGAGCTTCAGAAAGACAGCAATCAGTGGGTCTGTGCAAGAGTACACAAAATATATTACTGCTGGCAGTCGTCAAGGCAGAATTATTCACAAAATAATCTGAAATGCATTTGATCATGCACTAGATGGTTTAATAATTTATATATACCTTATTAGCAAGTCTTCTGTTTACTTTGTGGCTGCCAAAACAAGATGAAAGGCTGCCTCCATGGAAATACAAGATGCTTAGCTCAAAGTGTCTGTCTTTGCATTTCAGTTTGATAATTTCCCCTCCTCCCTTCATTTTGATTAATAGTATATAGGTTTAAATCTTAGTACCTTTTCCTTCATTGCAGTCCTCTATAGTGGTAGCAGTGCTCCTTATTAACATCAAGTCTACCAAAGAGTTTATGGCCTATCAAGACTTAAATTAGTGTATTTCTGGAAACTACTTTACCTTAGGATTTCCTTCAAGTATTTCTG
This sequence comes from Mesitornis unicolor, assembly GCF_000695765.1. Lineage (NCBI taxonomy): Eukaryota > Metazoa > Chordata > Aves > Mesitornithiformes > Mesitornithidae > Mesitornis > Mesitornis unicolor. The sequence goes on from NW_010197038.1 coordinate 38,952, forward strand.
GGGGTAAAAGAGGCTTTGGATTTAGTTCTAAATTCCACTGAACTGAATCATTATGCTAATCTTCCTGAGTCTTGCAGCTACAAAAGTGTGATTTCTGAGCTCACTGTTGCACTCTGACTAGTGATTGTGTACAGTAAATGTCACCATTTATATCAGTTCAGAATATTACAGAAATGCCTTGAAGATTTCCTTGAAAAGCTAATGCACTGCGAATATTTTATCTAGAGATACAAATAAGGGCCTTTCAGAATTAATATTTCTACAAAGTGAGAGCACAGAGAGTGGACCAGTGTAACTACCAGTTGAACAAATGAGATCTTTGCCTACACCTGGCTTTTTTACACTAAAGGTCTATAAAAGAGTTCTAATATCCTTGGTTTACTGTGGAGAACTCCCCTCCCCACAAAACATGAAAGATCTTTTCTGCTTGGATAGCTCTTCGAGGAAAAGTGTATGGGAGGATCTCAGAATATAGCACTATGGTGCTGCAAACTCTGAAACTCTCACAACAGCCCAAAGAAGCTCTTATAATTTGTCTTGTCTATCCTAGAAGACTTAATTTTAATTTTAGTTTCTGTAACTTCATGCACTCTGTGCATGCAATATACACTACAAAATACACTGTATACGTTACTGGAAAACTAGTTCCTCAAACACAGCCTACAGAAGGACTTTTTGCCCAAATGAAAGTACATTCACAGTGTTTTTCGCTAGCACAGCCGGTGCTATGATACTTGTGTGTTACTAGGAACTGATTATATTCCAGACAGGCACTTTACTCCTGTCCAGGCTGCAGTTAAGGGCTGCTCAGCCCCCAGCTCAGGCGTAAGAGAGGGCAAGAGCATGGTCAGCTTAGCAGAGCTCTTCCTCTTCCCTCCGAGAGCTCTGTGCCCTGTCTCACGGAGCTGCACAGCAGACTCTTAGGAAGAGGCATCTACCTGCAGGTGTCTCTGAGAGATTATCCTGGTTTTAAAGGCTCTTGTACGAATTGCAGTGGGGATAAAAGACTGCCATTTTCTAAAGGAGCCTTTCAGTTGCAGGGAACCAGATGTACCCTTTTTTACAAATGCATCTTCTGTGACAATAATGATGGAAATGTTCAAGGAAGCCGGTGGTGTTACCCATGCGTCAGTGTTGCAAGGCAGAATTTTGGGGCAAACTAGTAGAAGAAAGAATAAATTGCAAATTAGTTTTGATTCATACATTAAAAAATCCTTAATACTATATAGTTTCCAATGTATTCTGCAGGCAAACATTCATGTGCTTTGATTTGAGGGGATAAAATAGCTGAGGCCAGCTACTAAAATTTCAGATATCTCAGGAATTCATTGTAATTAATAACAATATGAAGCAGTTTCACAGTTTTTGATGAAGCTAACATATTCTGTGCAACATAGACTGAAGTCCTGGAGCAGTGTTGTTACTGTGCCCTACACTGCGGAGAACTACACCCCAATTTGCTTACCTGTTTCTGTTTCCTCTGTTTAGCTGGTTGATGGTCTTCCGAATGCAGTATATGTAAGAAGTCATCCTCATTTCATAGGTCACTTCTTCAGTAATGCTTTGCCTGTGTGAATTGTGATCTAAATCATGCCTCAGCCGTTAGAATAGCACTTGCGCCAGGCTGTCGTTTGCCCCTTTGGTGCTTACTTACCTAACCAGTAGTAATCATTAGCTTCCTTGTACAATTACTATAATGGAGCTGATTCCTGAAATGAAAAACAGGAGGAAGTTACAGACAGTTTGCGTTGTGCTGTCACACTTTCATGGGCAGGCACCTTTCATGGAGCTTTGATATTTCTTCAACTTTGCCCAGAAATACATTTGGTAAAAGAGAGAGTCAGGCATCTGGTCTGTATTTTCATGTGACCCTGTTTCAGCTGCTTAGAAATACAAGCTTATCCAGATTGATACTTTCTGGGTCCCAGACTTGTTTTATACAAAATGTAAGGAGGAAAAAATAAAATGGTTTAATCAAAAAACTTATTTTAATGAGAATATTTCAAACCAATTAAAAATCCAGCTGAGCTCAGTCAAATCCCTAATATTATTGAAAAAAAAAAGTAGGAAAAAAGGCATTATGAACAGAAATACTGAATCTTATGATGCAAGGTCATTACACCTTTGTTTAATTACACCTTTACCACTTACACCTCTTGCAAATGTCATCAGATTACAGTTTTAATAGATGTTTTTCTTTTGAGTATCTACAATGCTAGCATGCTGAACTGAACAGCGTTTCAAGAGAGAAGAGTTTCTTATTCTTTGCACTTGGATTTTCAGCTGAAATAGTAACTCAACATCTGTAACATGTGCTGCAGTTGAAAGTCGTCATATTCTGGGGGATCTTGGTGCTTGCAGTCAGGTTGAGAATGGTAATGGCAGGCACAGCAGGGAGCTTGGATTCAATATGCTGAATGAGAAGGTGAGTGTTTTAGCACAGCTGCCTCCTGAGGGTCAGGGGAAAGGAAAAGCCCTCTGGGAGGATTTTCAAGCACCACTGAGCTGGCACACCAGGAGACGATGATTGACTTTAGAAGAGCCCTGCTGTGCAAAGGATTGTTGTGTTGTGGTCCCCTTTATCACTGGTTAGACATTTCTTTTGAAGAAGCCAAAAATAGGAGAGTAGTGAAATAGCAGCAAAACAAACAAATACAAAAATAATCATCAAACAACTCTCTTTGATGACATTGAGGTCTGGAGTCTTGTTTCTGTTGCTAACAGCTTTGTTGATTTGCAGTTAATTTCATTAGAAAGATTGACTTTGTGTGACATTGGTAAGATTTCTGTATGAAAAACTCATGACCTGATGATGATGCAGTGCAGTTGAATTGTCATTTGTCTTGAAAAGGGATATTAATTGGAACCTTAATATGAAGAGGAGACTGTATTTGGTATGTACAGTCAGAAATGTAACACAATTTCAATCGTAATATGTGCCTGTCTTCACAGGAATTCAGACACGCACCAGAGAATGGCACAAACTGGAAAGCATACCCTTCTGCTGAGATCCCAGTGAAAACACCGCTCAGCTCCTGGATGGCTTTGCAGCTCCCATGGCAGCAGGAAGGAGGTGGACTGAAGATACTGTCTGTCAGCCTGGCTCTACTGGCAGTTCTTGTTATGTTTTACTATGGAGGAATGAAAACAGAACTGTGAACTGAATGAGGCTTTTATGAAAACAATAAAACTGCTGTTTAAAATCTTCAAAGGAAGCGCTTTTACCAACAGTTCTTTTTTTAAGAAAAAAAAAAAAGTTAATATAAATTGGGCAATAATTTGTCCTTACCTTATGCCTTTCCTGTCTTTCACAGGAGAAAATTTTAATAAGCTCTAGGGAGGCCTACCTTGCCAAAATTTGAGATCTTTGGTTGGCAGAAGAGTTTGTTGCATCTTTCCTCGTCTTTTTTTCTGAAATGATGAAGTGTTTGCATTGCTTACTCTTTTCATAACTGCTGTAGTAGGTAACATTGCATGCAGGAAACTCATGAAGTTTATAACAAATCTTTCCATTGAGTGACGTTGGTGATTTTTTTATGGGTAGAACATTTAAAGCTTTCTTAAAGATTTTGCTTAATGCAGTGTGATGGTTTGATATTTGTCTTTTTACATTAGAATCAAACACTGCTGGGCCATTAAAGTTTGTCATTTGTTGCTATTGATTTTGCTGTCATGTCTGAAAGAATTTTTGGCCTGCCATGTTGCCTCTCTCAACTTCACAATGAGTTACTAGGCTTTGTTAATAGAACAATAATTTTTTTACATATAAATAGTTTTAAAGGTATTGGGTTTTTATCACTGAATGGGAGATGGGAGTTCTGATGGTAGCGTTCTATGAAAAGATGGATTTAATACAGTCTCTATAGATTTAATATAATGCGCAGAGAACTAAATGTGAATCTTCACACTAGCTCTGTATTGGATCATGTGGTGTATAAGGCAATATTGCTCTGTTAGTGGGGAGGCTACATTTTGCACACTGCAAATTTCTAATTACTTTCTTCCAGCTATTTTGTCATAACAGGGTCTCCACGCATCTTGAGATTGTGCTGGTCAGTCAGGAACTGGACATTGTGCCCAGTGCTGCCAGCAGCTGACTGCATGACATTGTTCATTCATTCATGCCTTGTCACCTTTCTTGATCTTCCTCCACTTGCAAAGTCTGTTTAAAATCTTAAAAGCAGGAACTGTATTTTTTTTTATTTAGTATGTTTGTCTCAAATCCAGCACAGACGGAGCTGAGCTGCCTACATGGCTGTTGTGGTTTAACCCTGGTAGGCAGCCAACACAGAGCCACTTGCTCACTCCCCCTCAGTGGGATGGGGCGAGAATCGGAAGGGTAAAAGTGAGAAAACTCGTAGGTTGAGATAAAGACAGTTTAATAGGTTTAGTTTAGTAAAGCAAAAGCTGCGCACACAAGCAAACGAAATAAGGAATTCATTCACCACTTCCCATCAGCAGGCAGGTGTTCAGCCATCTGCAGGAAAGCAGGGCTTCATCACGCATAAAAGTTCCTTGGGAAGACAAACACCATCACTCATAGGGTATGGGTCATCCCTTTGGTCAGCTGAGGTCAGCTGTCCCAGCTGTGTACCCTCCCAACTTCTTGCGCAGCCCCCACCTCACTGGCAGGGCAGTGTGAAAAACAGAAAAGGCCTTGACGCTGTGCAAGCACTGCTCAGCAACAGCTGAAACATCCCCTTGTTATCAACACTGGTTTGATCCCAAATCCAAAACTTAGCCCCATACCAGCTCTGATGAAGAAAAGTGACTCTATCTCAGCCAAAATCAATACAGTGGCTCTACAGTGCAGATGAATAATCCCCTAGGAAGAACGCTTTGTACTTTATAAACTGAGAATTCATAATAGTTACAGGCAATTAATCAGGAAGTTCCACCATGATGCTTTCAGTACAGCCTGTAAATTATAACAACAAATGTAACTGTCTTCAGGAAATTAGATGTGTAATGACTTGAATATTATATTTCTTATTGCAACCACTGAAGGTCATGAGCCAAGACTCAAAATTCATAAGATATATATATATATAAAACAACCTGTGATTTTGCTTTGCTTCTGTCTGTGTTTTGTTCGGGCTTTTCTTTACAACCACCAATATGTAACAAACAGTAATTTACATTTTTAACAAATCTGAAATTCTCAAAAAAACCCCCACTTGACTCTGGGAGCTGAAACTTTCAGGAAAGTACCACATATCACAAGATTCTTAGGAAAACTGTGGGTTGACAAAATCATTATTTCTGAGCCAAATTTTTGCATTTGATGGGAATAAACTATGCAGATATGTTCTGTGCCTCCAGCACTCTCTGTCAGCCACTCTAGCTTATCTAATCATAGCAATTACAGACTCATTGCATCAGCTGTTACAGAGATTGACAAAGCTTGTGATTTAGATTCTGTGCATCATTGGCTTTAATGGGACCAAGCTTATTTTCTTAGAAATAATGCAATATACAGAAAGAGGCTGAAGAAGACTTTGTAAATTACAGTGCCCACAGATGCAGTATATTCTTAAACTGAGCTTTAATCTGATAAGTAGGAAGTGTTGGTTATCAAGTATTTTATAATCTTCCTTAAGTTTTTGAGAGGACTTTTTGACACTTCCTATTGTAGAGCAGTGGAGTGTTTGTCATTTGTTTCTGTTTATTTACAGCTAAAGCTTTCAAAGTCACTGAGCTATACAAGTAAGCTCTGGTCAAACAGCTCATCTGGACCTTCAGGCAGAACCCAAACTCCATGGTGCCTGGGCTGCTGTTGAAGGGGTTGAAACCTCAGTGAGTGTAGACTGAACTCTAGAAGTATATCTGCTTCATGGAAGGGGTTGACCTAAATCCATTTGGTCTGTGATTTTTGCTCCCATTTGGCTCCCTGAATGCTTCTGACTGCCACACCAAGTGGCATTTTTAATTTTTACATTGGTGTTATGTTTAAGACCTACTTCCACCACGTATTCTCTCTTTACAAACCATCAGGGTGGGTGAGAAATCTACTGCACTCCAAGTTAATGAGGTCATTGCAGGAGAAGCTTCCCCTCAGTCAGTTGACCTCACTCTTACACGTGCATGAACGCACTCATCACTAGAGAATGTGGCTGCTAATAAGCAATCTACATTCAATGACTTTTTTTTTTAACTTTTTTTAGCAAAAAAGAATCTAATTTCCTTTTGGTACCAAGGAAGCCTCAGGTATTTTTCTTAAATCTCCATGGTAGCTCTGAGTTCTCTTGGCTGTTCTCAGTCAGGAATCTTGCAAACCACAAGACCTGCATAGCAAAGACATCTCTTCTGAACAACATTAAGTTCACACTTCTTATGTCTTACTTGTGTATGTCTTTGGATTCTGGAGGACTTTGTCATTTAATCTTTTCATTGTAGCTTTCAATTAACGGTATACTTGTATAGAAAAAGAATATGAAATAAAAGAAGTGTTTTATGTAAAGCTTGTTCTATACAGCAGGAGAAAGGAGGAGAAGGTACCTTTTGAGGAGAGTTCATCCACTTCTGTCACATCATTGCCTGCACATCTCTGAACATCTGACAGCCTCGGTTAATTTAGTTTCCCTCCCCAGTTCAGCTTTCCATATGGAAAGCTGGAGTGATTTTTGAATAACAGCAAGTAATATCTGAAGTGGCAGCAACTGGCAACTCTGACATTGAGCTTGGCTGTGGCCATTACCCAGAATCCTTCCACTCTTCTTGAGAAGCAATTACAATTTCACAGGTTGGAATTAAAATTCCCTGCGGTATGCAGCAGAGTAACTGAAACTGTCAAAGCGATTTCAAGCTGCTAATCTCTCGCTGCTAAGAGAGTGAAAATAGAGCCCCTCTTACCCAGGCACAGATCTGACAACTTAAAAACTCCAGCCTTCCACTATGTTTAAATGCATATGGAGACTGGCTTGATCTGCTCAAGGAGGATATCTGTAAAGATGTTATGTCTATGAACATTTGTGTGTTATTAACAAGTCTATCTTTTTTAACTTTCAGATGTAACTTCAGGGACTAAGACAAGTATAAAAGAAGTCTTATGCAAGAGCTCTGAGAATTTGGAGGAATGAGTAGGCATGTGCCTGTTTGTATGAAGCTTATTAAAATCTTTATTTATGTATTTTTGAACATGTAGTATTTTTTGCTGGAAAAATAGTTTGCAACTTTCCTGAGTTTTACTTTCACATATTTATGTCCCACATTTTATTTTGAATGCACTGTGTTTGATTGTATAGCTAGAAACAAAGAGCATTTAGAAATCAAAATCAGAGGGGAAAAAATGGAGAGGCTGTAAAGCTAGGGTGCAAAATGAAAAATATTGGTAATTAGCTGCAAAGCAGGTTTCTTCTAGGAGACACACCCCACTGGCTGCAGAACACCATTTGACTTGTTCAGAGGCAGGGTTCATCCACTAGATAATTAAAATCAGAGTGACTGCTGGAAAGTATTTGTGCAAATATTGTTAAATGTCTTTTAGTTGCGTATTTCATTGATACGTGCACTTAACATTGAAGTGAATGTTTTTTTCTGTAAATGAAGATGCTTCAGTAGCTGGTGGAGGGAAAACAAATTATGAATCGTCCTATTTTAATTTTAAAGAAGGCAATTTTTTTTTTAAGTGTAACAAATAATCATGTGCGTGTACCTGCTGGTATCCCAAAGTCCATTAACTCCCAAATGGGAGGCTGCAGTTATGGATTTGGATGATTTATGCTGTAGATTGCCTTGTGTTATGTTGTGACAAGCTGGGTGTTTGAAAAGTTGTGGAAGTGCCTGTGCTCCAGTCAAAAAGCTAGTCAAGGTGATGGCAGAAAAGATCTTCAGATCCCTTTGTTTCTGCATTCCGTACGCCTCTCTTACACCTTTTCACCATCTGTGCCTAGACTTCTCTCCATTCCCTAACTCTTCTCATTCAAATCTCCTTTACCAATCTCAGGAGTTTGAAGAACAGTTAGATAACGTGTGTAAATTTCCATGTGCTCCTCTTAGGAGAGGAAGGTAAGAAAGTGGAAGGTAAGGACACGTGGTCCATTAATGAAGATTGTGTGATGATCAAAGAGCATGAGAAACTGTTGTGCAACGACCTAAAATAGATCATAAGGTCCGTCTTGTGCATCCTCGTCTTTCTCTACCTGTAATCATTAGTTGCACCCTCTTGTATTACCACTGCATTTTGTATATGCTGCTGGAAAAATCCAGAGTGACTAAATTACATGTACTAGAGCTGACTGGAGTACAGCAGTAATGCAGATTAAGCTGTGCAGGTATATGTAGCCCTAAATAAACCAAGGAGCCAGTGCAGCATCATACACCTCAGGTATTCACAGCTGAAGTTTTTCATGGAGTCCTAGTTGTTAACATGCAAATTCCAGACATCAGAACCCATCCATGTGCAGAGAGCTACCACTGAATAGGAGAGGAGGGGAAGAGGAGGAGAGGAAAAACAAAACCCAACCTTGACTACTTATGGTTAAGTACAAGAGGGTGTTATTTAGTGGCTGCAGTTCAGAAGGAAGCTAAATATGACACAGCAACATCCCAAATCTCTTCTTATTCCCAAATATTTAATTGACATTCCAGAGTAATAAAGATTCCCCTGGCAAAACCTAACCAGATCAAAACAGGCAAAGTCTGCTTTTTGGTTGTGGTGATTTAGCACTTTTTTTGCTGAAGGGGAGAGGCAACATGTATGAATCATGTGCCATGAATGGAGAAGGAATAGTACTCGAGTGTCTTTACAACAATCTTTATTTTACTGGAAACTATTTAGGAATGATAGTCATTCTTCTTGAAAAGTAGTGTTAACATGATGTTTTATAGAGCACAGTCTGCCTTGGATAGTTTGCTGAATGCTGGTTTTAGGTAATGGAGTGAAATTCCATGCTGGTGACCAGTGTGATGCTGATTTGCGCCTACAACTTGCATGCTTTAAATGTCCCATCTGTCACTGAGTGTGAGAACAGGCTAGTTGTGCTCAACTGAGCATAAAATATTGTGTCTACTCCCTTCCTGGGTGGTGGTTGTGGGGACGGGTGTACAAATGGTTAGTTGGCAATGGGTTACAGATTACAGGAGAAGCTTGAAGATGATGAAACACACCCTAAAAAAGGGCCGTGATTGTTTGGCACATAGTGTGAGTTGGGGGTCTGAGAGAAATTAATGTGATGAAATCATGACATCATGGGAAATTTGACTTTCCATAGTTAGGATCTCATTATAGTACAACCTGAAGAGTAAAACTGGTGATGGTGCTTGGAAGACTTTGCTGCACAGCCAGCCTCCCAACTGCTCGTACCTCTTGGGGTTACGGTGAGGCATGACAGCAGTCTGTGTCACCACACTGCCTACTGCATGCTGGCGTCATGGTCAGAGAAAATCAGCGCAGCTCACGAGCTGGGCATGTACAGTTTTACAGAGGGGGGGGCTCCAACTCCTCCTCACCTATCACTCAGTTTTGTGAGAGCGTTACATTTCTGATTGCAGGGTAGGGGAAATGGGTAACTGTGACCAGCAAAGAAACTTGCTCAGTCCAATGGCATTCAGTGAATAACACATGCTATTTGGTGATTGCAAGCTTCTACTGTGTGTCTGTTTTTTACATATCTCCATTCCATTCCTTCCCTGTAAGCCTGCGTTCTGTCTTATCCGTTCTCCCAGCTTCTTCTCCCAAGCTATCAGCACCTTATTTTGTTTTATGGAAGATGATGTGTCTTCAGAAGGATAGGTATTAGTCTGGCTGCTTCTGTGCAAACAAGACTGCTGCTTCTCCTGCAGAGCTGATTTGCCAGAGGTATGGGTGTTTGGAAACTATTGTGTTGCAGTGTCTCTCCTTTAACTGTCTGAAACCACTGACACCAGTCTGGTTGCCATAGCCTTTGAGTTATATCAAGAACTCCCATTTACTAATAAGCAATATTAAATGGCCTCTTCTGTTGTGCTATGGTGGGGTGTTTTTAATCCTGCAAACCCCAGAAATGTAGTAATTCAGAGCAAGAGATAAAATACATCATTGATGTCAGTCAAACGTATTAAATTTGATATCCGCTAGTGGCTTTATGAGCTGTAAAAGTCAACATCTAGCAATCATTAACTACGAGATCTGTATGCAAGAGATTATAAAGGGCCATGTGTGACATGGTCTGCAGAGTATTAGTGTGAGACAGCAGAAGGAAACAAGTGAGCAAGTTACCGAGTCAACCACACAGATAACCAATAACAAAGAAGGATGTTTCCACTCAAGGGACAGCTTAATCTCCGAGTATTGTGGTAATATTAAGGAAATAAAAAAAGACAGTTACCAGCTTGGTTGTACTGCAACAGCCTTAATTTGCTTCTGTCCTGCTTGGATTGTTCAGTAGGCAGAAAGGGCAATCTGAATGACAGTCTCCAGCAGAAGGCTAAAATGGAGCCTAACAGCAGTTAACAGCTTTGGCTGTGTGAGAAATAGTTTATTTGGTCCTGCATTTCCATATCTCCTCCCCATTCGACTTCTGTGAAGACCTACTTGTTATGGTTAGTTTTCTTTGGGATTTTTTTTCTGCACACACATGTTCTTGTTCTCAAAACCTGTTCAATCTGACTCTGAAATAATGCTGAACAAAATCATTCACTTACACTTCTATTTTTGAGATTAAGCTTGGTTGTGTTTTGATGCATCACCTATGAGCTTAAATCAAATGGCACCTTACTTGTAGGGGGACGGGATAAATTTTTATTTTGCTTTGAACCAAACTGGAAGTTTTCAGTTAGCCTCTGAAGCACTACTGAAGGGATTAAGAAAAATCAAGCCTAGCTAGCAGCCAGTTTGCTGTATTTACTATCTCTATCTACAGTTTTACCAGGATTGCATGCTGAAAATTGTTGAAGCTAGCTAATCACTGATCAATTTTTTGGTTTCTACCAATTTATAGTGACCTTAAAATCAGGCACACAGATGATTTCATAGCCTTGCCCCTGCACATATCTGTTGTAAGAATTACCACTGCAGGGCAGTCATATTACACCGCGCTCTCACCACCTCCTCCATGGATCCTCTGCTACAAAAGAAGAAAAGCAAACAATAATATCAGATAAGACAAAGTTCCTAAACTTTGTAAAGAAGTGGCCATCTTGTGCCTCCGTACAAATATTCATGAAAGGATGTATTAAACTCTAGTTTCTGAGTTCAGAAAGTTTGTTCTAGAATAGCTGTCAGCTGTATTCCAACATAAACTCTGCGTTTGGGTTAACAGGTTTAAAACAAAGTCAAATCACCATCAAACATAGTAAGTTTTCATGCCATTATAGAAGGATGGAGGAGTTCCTCTCTTTGCCTACC
>NW_010197038.1:50308-62936 GCF_000695765.1 Mesitornis unicolor
GTTTGCCACTCCAGAGGTGGATGAGCCTTAGATGCCTTCCTGCGTCAAACAGCGGCAGAGCTTCCAGGGCCAGCCTTTTATCACCCGTGCTTTTTTCCATAGTCCTTAAAAGACATTTATGGGCCTTGTATCCTGCAGAAGCCTTGTGTTCTCTGATGTCCTTTAATGAGCTCGGCAGCTCTTCTGAGAATATTCTGCAAAAATCCAGGATTACACTTCCAGCTTTCTGAATCACAGCAGGGAGACTGAGCTATTTCGGCCTTTCACATCAAAGTTGTTGTCATAAGAGGGTTCAATAGTATATTTCCTGTTCTTGCCGCATACAGTGCAGCAAAAGTTGAGTCATCAGCATATAAATACTTTCTTGACCTCAGAATATCTGATTTTTTTGTGCATTGATTAGCTGCCCATTTCATTTCTCTTTCCACACTTACTGACTCATCTAACTAAGAGTAATGAAATTGGGTCGCTGCCAATCGTACTTCATATTGGTGCAAATGTAGGAAAGCTGAGGCAACTCATAAATACTGTCTTATCTGCCAGGAAATCCATGAAACTGAAATTCTAGTGATTCCCATTCACAGCAGTAGTTTGAGCAAAAGACCTGGAATAGTTTCAGTAATGAAGTCTAGTCCTGCAGTCAGTCTTGCGCTGTGGTCTCTAGTGGTGTGTTAGGAAAGTAAATGAAAGTCTGCTCCATGGAGGGAATATGTTTTATTCTGTTTTCTTGAAATGTTTAACAATCTGGCCCAAATTCACTTGACAGGTAGAATTGACAAGGTCTCCTTGCTTTAAAAAAATGACAGTGTACTAACTAGTCTGATTTTCCCATTGTCAGAGTTCAGTTATCTAGACATGCTATTCATGTTTCAGGCAGTAAAAGCAAGCTGGTGTGATGGCCAAAGACAAGCATAAAACTTTTCTTCTCTTTTCTTAAGCACTTCAGAGTTGGTTGGAAAGCAAATGTTTTGGCCTTATGGAGAAAGAAGAGTATAGATGGTTCCTTCAGTACCTTGTAATTGTCAGTATGGTACAAGCTTTACATAATGCAACGACCTAAGCAGAGGAAAAATTTTAAATAGACAACCATACTCTGTCATGCAGTATGGTTTTAAAATAAGCTAAATTTTAAGAGTTATATCCATGAAAATTATAGTATTTCGCTCACTTTTCTCTCTTTCTTTTTTTTTAATCTTATGTTTCCCCTCAGTTCTTGGCAGATTAAACATTTGCATTTCAAAATACAATAGCTGCAGTTCATATGGTCCTCTTACAAAACCAAATTTTGAGTCACGGTAGTTTCCATAGGCTGAAGTTAGTTTCCCAGAAGCTGGAATCAATGTGGGAGTAGCTGCAGTAGCCCAAACAGTTTTAAACTGTTTCTGCCCTACCTCCTATCGGCAGCACCTGCTTGCACCAGCAGTAATGCTGTGAGACTGCTTGTGGAGAAGTTCAGGTAGCTCAGCTTAACTGAAACGGTTTTCTGACGTGGTTCATTTTGAGCTGGCTCACACTGTTGAACTTGCTGTGCTGTTGCGTGAGCATCATTGCAAGGAAAGGGCTGACTTATGTTGGCCTGAGCTGCCAGAGAGCCACGCTTTGGGCCAAAGACAAAAATTGCATAAGTCTTACAGGCTGAACTGCTTCTTACTGGTACAGCTTTGGAAAAGTCCTTATTCTGCCATTTCATCCCAATTACAGAGTTGCAGTAGCATGCTGTGGCCACACAAATATGTGGCTGAAAACAGAGTACTGTTGTGCAAGCACTGTAGAGCAGAGCCACAGTTGTTGTTTGAAGGCCTCGGCACAGGTAAGGCCTGCTCAGGAGCTGCAGAGTTAAGGTCATGGCCCACAGGGCAGGCAGGGTGTTGCTGAACTGTAGGGTTTCATGGTACGTGAGTGATCTGTTCTGATCAACTCAGGATTACATGATCATAAAAAAGGCCGTGTAAAGTTACTGTCAACCTGGCCTTTCCCTTAGGCTAGTAACTCTCCTTTTGATCTCTAGGGATACATACATAAGTGTTCTTTTATTTTCTTCCCTTTTTTTTTATGGAAGCACAATGTGCTGGTTGCCTCCCAGGAAGTGCTGTTTATGTGGGTAGAACAGACTTCGTGTTTCAGGACTCCCAATCTGTCCCTTTTGTTAGCTGTCGAAATCGCTTTTAAAACCAACTGGCATGTGCGTGGGTGGTTTTGGTTGGTTGTGGTTTGGGGGATTCTTTTCTTTTGTTGCATTACTTTCCTTATGCACATGCTGCTAAATTTCTATTTGTTAAGGAAGTACAAAGGAGGAAAAATTAAGTTCTGCGTCATTTCAGTTTGCCTTTGTGCTTAGATCTGGTCAGAGCCAGCCAAATTCTGGGCAGTCAGCAATGTCAGCAAACATAAAGCAGATATCTAGAAAAGGACTTGGAGCTTTAAAGTCACATTAAGACTTTGTTATAAACCTCTGCTTTGAAGACTTGCAGTATGACACATGCAAAAAATGTTAACTTCCATTAAGGGCTCTCTTGAGATTTGTTACCAAATGTTAGTAAAAACTCAGCAGGACATTTCAAGGGGTACATTCCAAAAGTTTCTATCATGCATTTGATGAAAGCATCTTTAAAAAAAACAGTGCAAAGGAGAAAATGCTGTACTTGCACTGGATTTATATTAAATGCAAATTTGGTTTCTGGGAGCAATTTTGGAAAACAGTGGCATTTAATGAGAGCTTAATGGAAATGTGTAAGAATAGAAATGGTCTTTGCCTGGCCTTCTGTCCACTGCTCACAAAGTATCTAGAAAGCAAATGACTAAATATTTAAATTGTGATACACTGGGGGGAAAAAAAGCAGTTTATCATCAGTACACTTAGTGGAGTATTATGGGCATCCTGCTATTTCTAACACTACATTTTTGTAAGTCTTTCTCATGGATTAGCTTGCAGTCTTTTAAGAGTATATACAGTGTTTGTATATGTATTCTTGTATATTGTTCTCTTTCTCCTGTTTATTCTGTAGTCACTGGCTTCAGAAGGCTTGCATGAGTTTAGGAAAAGGAAAAAACAGTTAAAGAAGTGATATTGTATCTTGTTCTGAGGCTCTGAAATTCAGTCGTTTTGATTTCTGGAAACAAATGCCCCAGTTGGGGCCAGCGAGCGCGAGAGCTGCCTCCCCTGCCCAGGCCTGCTTGCAAGACAAATGGCTCCATTGTTTCTGCGGTGTGCAAATACCACCGGTCCTGGGAGGTCAGGGTTGCATGCACTGAGTGGGTGCTTAAAGAGCTTGGATCAAATGCACCCAGAAGATTTTGAAGATAAGGAGTCAGTAATGATAAGGCTTGTGTACTCTCTGACCATGTTTTGGTGGTACAGTAAAAACACAAAGCGCTGAGCTTGTGTAAACTCCCTCACTCTGCTAGTTCAAAATATGTCAGGGAGTTAACTTTCTACCAGTAGGCTTTATGCCAGATAAGGTATCATTTTTCCCTCTGCAGCCAGCCTAAAAACCTAGTGCTGCCATGAGCTTTCTATAGTTTACTTGAGCAAATTTTACAGAAACTTAGTTATGTACCTATAGCTGACACGATGCATGTGTGTTGTAGGTGCCCTGATGTCATGTGGGGGTGGAAAGAGCGATTTAGGACACTGCAGATATCTGAGGGTGGGGTGAGACTGAGTGAAGCTGGACTGTGAAGGCTTTCCAGGGGACTTCACCACTCTTCAGGGGTGGGGCTGACGATAAGCTGCAGAGTGGCATATAGATTTTTAATATTTAGTGCTATAAAGATGATTCTTTCTATTTCCATTTTAAAGGCAGGAGTTGCCTTAGGCATATGGGCTGACACAGTAGCCAGCAGGCTTGTCAGCTATTACAGAAGAGCACAACAGTGCCTGTGAGCTGGTGACTTTTGTTTTGGTTGTCATTGGCACTGTTAATTCATTAGGCTGAAACGGTTCTCCACAGAAGATCAGTGATCATGGAGTTTTGGCAAACTCCTAAGTTACTCATGTTGGTAATAAAAAACAAAAATTCTTCCTGATATATATTGTACCACTGCCTGTTGCTCTGACTACACGCAGGAATTAAAAAGCCTTGTGCTGTTCTTGAATTACACAGACGGCTTCCACTCTGTAGTGTCCTTCATAATTAGCTGTCATAGAACTGGAGTGGAACCACACTAAAAAGTTTGGCAACTTAAGATGCCATCTAATCTCATAAGGTTTTGGAAGGACAATTCCTCCCTTTCATCCCCCTGAGCCTTAGGAGGAGGAGCACTTCTCTTTGTTGTTCTGCATCTTATGCAGTGTGAATTCTCCCTTCTACTAGAAATGGCACGGTACCAATATCTGGGACCATTGTTGGCTTTTATATTGTAGACAATGAAAAATCACTCACAAACAGACTTCATTGTTGTGGTGGCTGGTTGGCGTCTACTTAAAATACAGTTGGATGAGTTTTAGTGACTTGTCAATGCCTGCACTTAGCATGAGACGCTATAGACAGCAGTTGCTGCTGGAAATCATTAGAATGAGACGATCTTGAAGGCAGGACTGAGTGGGCTCATTTAATTCCAATGTAGCAAAGTGATGTAAGGGCCTGCTTCCCTCTTATTTGGAAGTTGGATTTATCTGACTCAAGGATTCCTACATTGACTACATCCCTGGAGCATGGACACAGCACCAGAACTGCATGCAGAGTTAATTCTTTGGAAATATTAATTTATCCATATTTTGTGATGTATTTGCTGATTTCATATTTCTTTTGCCCACCAGACAGGCATATTTTCATAATTTTTCTTTGCAGATATCCATTGGGTATAGGATTCTTTCTAAGGCATGTTTGGAACCTCATACAGACTTTTCTTTAAATGAACTATTAAATAATTTTCTCCCTAATATTTTATCACTCCTCTTATTTTAATTTATAAGGTCACTGCAGCCAGATTTTTTTCCTGAGGTGGGTTTTCTGGCCTTGTTTTAAGGGCTTGGAGGTAGGGGGAAAGCAATTATGTAAGAGAATTATTTTCATTCCTCTAATGTTGATTCACTTGGCTCATAAGAAGAGCTTAGTGCTTTGTTTACTTGGAAAGAATGAATATTAACACATAAATAATCAGCTGAGAGCTAGATTTCCAGAAGGAAGAATTTTCCTACTCACTTTTCAGTTAATTCAAAGCAGTATCTTTTTAAATTGTTGTAACTCACAGCCTTATGATGGTCACATTACTTTCCCTTAGGAGTAAACACAGACGGAAGTGTCTGCTTAGTTTCCAAAGTAGAGAGCAGTTGTTGCCTCAGGTACTCAAATTTCTATAGAAAAAAAGCTTTCCATAGCTCTTGTAGCTGTACATACTCAATGCACCAATGTACCTGGGGACTTCCATGCCAACTTTCAAGAAGTACTAGGAACTCTTCTTCAGAAAGACACGGAAAAACAATTTATTGAACAAGCCTCCCAAAAGTGCTTTTTCAGACAGTCTTTCACCTAGCTAAAGCACTCAGACCTGACGTGCTACAACTGGAAGAAACTAACTGTAGAATATAATTTCTGAGCTCAGTTTTTTCACTTCTTTTCACTCTTGGAGAGATGTGCAACCTAACAGGACAACAGGGTCGACCCTTTCTTCAGACCCTGTTACAGTGCAACACTCAAACCTCCTTCTGGAAAATCCTCTCGGGCTAATACATTGCAATCCCACTTTTCAGACTTCGCAAAACCTAATGTATTTAGCTTGTTAACAGCATCCCACAGAATCTGAGGTCCCAGGGACAATTCATGTCCTTCACAGCTCATGGGATTTTGTAATACCCAACAGCAGTAAGAGCTTTGTCCAAGAGGAATGCCTGGGCCACCGGTCATGTACGTAAGCTACACCATTATCTGTTCCAGCAATATGGCTTGATTTTTAAAGCTTATGATGGAAAGTGTATTGCTTTATGCATAAGTCATCAGATGCTTTTATCAAGTACTTCAGCTGTTCCAGATTACAAGCATGTTTGTGGGCTACGTACATTTATTGGCTTATTTCTATATGATGGTCTCATAATGCTGAAAATAGATAAAGAAGCAGATTCATTTTCCTCAAACTGCTTGATGTGAGAAAATTATGCTTATAGTTCATGCTGTTATAGAAGGTTGCTGTGACCTGGAGATGTACTACTTAGCTTATCACTTTCCAAGTTTAAAAGAATTAGCTGTCAGCAACAGAAACTTTCTTTCTGCTTGCTTTTACAGCATTTTGCAGAATGCAATGCTGATCCATGTCAACAGACTTTGGATGCCACAGAGGAACACTTTTAAGTAAATACAAGTAGCCAGTCATCACGCTGGCTTCCAGGTATTTACGGTAACAGTGCCTAAATCTCTCCTTCAGTCATTGGACTTTTATACCTAATGAGGCAGGAGGTGCCAAGAATTAAGTTACTTAAAGGATAAGAAGTTGGAGCAGAAACTGCAAGGGAGACAAGTTTTAAAAGAATACCTTGAGTGCACTCAGGGCATCTGGGGGTAAGGTGGAGGTGTTTGCTATGCAGATAACCTGAGCTGAATTGCCAGTTTTTGAGTCAGCAGAGCATTACCAACTTTACAGGGGTGGACTGCATTTTCTACCCAGACTGAGTCAAATGCAAAACCAACTTTAGTTTTGTAATAAGAACTGCATGTGATTGTTAAAAAATAGAGATCCTCTTGAGTTGTATTTTCATAATGGTAAAATATTGGTCCTTTCTGGTGGTACTGGCCAGAATCTCTTGTTCAGCTGGTGTTTTAGACATAGTTCAGGACAGACATCCCTGGGGATGTTTGAGCTAAAGAGAATTTCTGTAGGTGGACAGCTGTCTGATCAGTAAACCTACCGAATGAAATCCCACTTACAGGACTGCACTGGAACTCTCCATTTTTAATTACTATTCAATTGTGTTTAGAAAAAAATTAAATCTGGCCTTAGACTTCAGCTTGCTCAGTGGGACAGCAGAGGCTGAGGTATATGCAGGGACAATCAGTATGATACCCTTTTTGCCTGGCATTTTGAACTTTGTGTTCATCTGCATCTACAAAGCATGAATGGAAAATACTGTAAGTCATGAGTGTAACAAATCTGCACCTACTTGCACTTAAGATGGTCAGAAATCAGCCCCAGGAATATTTGCTCCCTGCAGACTGTCAGTAGTCTGGCAAAATATGAGTGTACGCCCTTATCCAGAATAATGTTAGGGCCGCATTCATGTTTAGCTTAATCTACTTTGGAAAAGGAAATACCTTGTGACATTCTTCAGGGCCTCTATGGACAAATAAATAAAAGATTTAATGGAGCCTTCACAGTAGGACATTGGCAACTAAGGAGGACCCTGAGGACTGGATTGTATAAATTAGGCAGAACTTGGGATATTTTCAGAGCTCCATAAGGGATGAGGAAGAAGTCTTTCATCCACCCAAGTTCCTGGGGCTCTGAGGAAAAATCCTGCACCACATTTAGCGCAGGGAACAACTGTTTCTCAAGAGTGTTTTGAGGCTGTATGTGTGCATCATATAGTCTGGCCTCGTTCCATCAAATACATTCTTCTGAATTGGACGCTAGATGGTAACGGCTTTTAGTATGTCAGCAGGTAATTAATTATGATAAATGTGCAAATTGTGTATTGTCTCAATAGACCATGTAGAGCCAACAGGGTGCACGTGACTAAAAATATACTGATTAAAGGTCTGCAGTAGTAATGAGCACTGCGGCACTATACCACACTGAGTCACCGAGAGCTGTGCTGTCAATTACCTGTGGATTAAGGACCAAGGCAATTTTAACCAGATCCCTTATGACCTGAATGGAAAGCCCCAAAGGGTTTTGTGACACTGCCTCTTACAAATGCTTCATGACAGATCTGTTTTCAATTCTGATTATTTTTCTCTTTTTTTCTTTTTTTTTCTTTTTTTATAATCAAAGAAAACCAAACTTCAAAGTAACAGTGTAACTTATGATTGTTATATCTTACAGTATATATCCTATTACATTTTTTTCTTGTCCCATCCATTAGCTTTCACTATACCTTTTGCACCTGGATGCTGAAGGGAAGGAGAGGACTGGGGGGAACAGATGATGCATGCCAAAAGGAAAAGTAATTGTGGTGATAAGGGGTTTTAGCAGCTTGGAGGAAGAATCTTCCCCTCACAATTTTCCAACCTCTTTTGGCTTTCATGTTAACCTCTCATTGTTATTTGTGTGTGCATACATACATATGCATGTGTGCATGTATTAAGCACATTGTTGTATGTAAAGAGGATGGTTCTTCATGTCAGCACATCAAGAAGAACTCAGAACCACTTTGTCAACATACATAAACTATTAGACTATCCACGACTGACATCTTTGAGGTCATCTTCTGTAGCCAGAATACATTTCTCTTTAGCAGTACAGATGGATACCAGGAAAGCCGGCAGATGCATTGTAGCTAATCAGAAAGAGACTCAGCAGGGTAACTGAAATCTCTGCTAGAATTCATATCCCTTCACGGAGTTTAATTAAAGAGCTTTGTATGCATCCTTTTGTTTTATCTGTTGCCAGTGTTTTGTCTCCTATTGTGGCAGTTCCTTCAAATAACCATCAATTTGCTGTGATAATCTAATGAGGAGAACGAGCAGCACTATTTAATTATATAAAAATGGTAATGAGCTTTGGCTGCCGAAGAGTTAAGGAGCTGCTGCTGGCCACTGGAATATGAAAGAGCTGGTGCTAAAGGGGCCCCTGGAAGTCTATGGCTCTTCAGACTTCATTGCTGAGCAGCAGTAACTGGCTTGAGCAAGCAGCAGGCCAGCAGAGCGTCCTTCAGGGAGAGATAACTGAATTATTGAGCAGCCTCAGAACAGCAGGAAGCAGAACAGGCATGGGCAGATTTCTGCTTCACACCCCAGCAAAAATACAAGGCAATCAAAAGAAAGATCTCTTGTCCTACATAAGCACAGTGCCAAAGGCACTGTGCTCCATCCCTCATCCTCAGGGCAGAAGTTGGAGTCTGGGCATAACCAGGTGTCATCTGGTGCCATTTTGCTGCAGGAGGGAGCAGGCGAACTTGGGGAAATGGGGTTCTGAGGAAACATGAGCCAAGGTGCAGATAATTCAGATATGTCTGTATTCTATCCAAGAGCAGTGTGGATTCAGGTTTATCAAGAGATAACTCTTCTAAGAGTTAAAAACTTTCCATTTTCAGACCTATTTTTTTCCTGGTCCTTTTTTTTATAACTAAGAGGTAAGTAAAATCTTGTGCAACCTCTTTATTTTGCATCCAAACTATTTAGTCATTGAAGTTGTTGTTTTTCCCTTTTCAGTTTTCTCTTGCTGGGATCACACTGAAGGGGTGGGGAGCTTTGGAAAACAGGAACAGCAGTGTCAAAGTGCTGGAAGCACTGTTTCTTAAAGCAGAGAACCAAGCCCCCAGAATTCAGCTTAATATTGCTGTGACTGTGCATAGCATCCTGATTAATCAGAGGACTAATGAACTCCTAAGGTACACAGTGCCCACAGGGGCCTACAAGCCAGGTCTGCAGGCATAGAGCACCTTGGCTCGAAGATGTACCATGGAGCTGGCGATTACAGATCCACAACCAAGGATGTCTGTGGTTAAGATAAGCTTACATTAGGAGCACTTTACAGTTATAGGCCTACAATTGCATTACACAGGCAAAGCACTTTTATTGCTTTTGGCAGTCTTTTAGACCCTGGCATCTTTGTCCAGGTCCTTTGTCTGGATGTGATTCTGCAAATTTCTCATCAGGGCAAGTGAGCAGATGTGCCATCTTCCTCCTTTCCTTTGCTTATCCTCTGCACCTCTCCTCTACAACTCTCTACTCATACTGGTCGTAACAGGATTATTAACCTGCTTCCCCCTTTCATGGCCCCTCCATGTGCCTCTGTCTCTACTCTTGTATTTCATGATACTCCCTACCCTTATCCTTCTTTCATTCCTGTGGGCACTGAAGCCAGACAATGCTGTTCAGCCGAGGAGCCCCAGGACTCCATTGGCACTGCCTCCTTTGTGTCCCAGTGGCAGCCACAGCAATTCTTGCACAACCAAGGCTTCTTATCATTTTTACATGAAAAGTACTATGCACCTTACTCACTAGGAAAGATGTGGATATGAATCACCTTCTCCTCTTGTAGCCTCTCTCTTTTTGACATCCCCTTCCATTTATAACCCAGTCTCTCATAAGTCATTCTGCATGACATCTATGTAATACATCCTTTTCTCTCTACCCAGACAACAACTTTGCTGTTATAACTTCAGCTCTTGTTATCTTATGGATCAATCACTGTACTCATCCTGTCACAAACCTGACAGATGTACCCTACCCATCCCCAGTGCTCCTGCAAAGATAACTTTCCCAACGCTTAAGTTTAACCGTGTTGTCTCTTCTTTGTGTTTTCCCATTGCCTTGCTCTAGGAACTTAAGCTGCTTGTTTTTACTTCAAGGCTTATCATGACCTGTCTTCTCCCTACCTATCATCACCACCTCAGTATTGAAGAGTTAGCTTCTGTCTCTAATAACACAGAGTCCTGGCTTCCTCTGAGCACTCATTCAATTTTAAATGTTCTTCATACATGGAAAGAGCATCCTGAGAAGCTATGCAAAGCAGCTTGTTTTGGCTCTTAGCATCCATCCATTAGACTCTTCCTTTCCACATTGCCTCCTCAAAGACTTTGTGTATGGCTAATGTGCTGGCTGACGTTGTCTTAATTTACTCCCTTCCCTGGCCACACTGCTCCAAAAATTTGCACTCAGGTCATGAATGCTTTGGGATTGGGACTGTCATGCTGTTCTGCCCAAGTGCAGCACACAGCACAAGGGGAACATGGTATGTGAAAAGGTTCCTGCACACTTTGGTAGTAAACACTTACACAGCCGGAGTGCACCTGTGGAAGCAGAGGTGTGCAGTAACATTATCACCCTCCCTCTGGTGAAATAAGCATTGCAGAAGAAAAGCAGAGTGGCTGGTATCTTTACACCCACTAGTGCAGGTAAAGATGCAGCAGCTGGCCCCACCGCAATGCTGAGGGAAAGGATGGTGTGAGCACTCCATCTATTTCAGCACAGATTCATCAGGTTATCTCAAACTACTTCACTGGTGGCTTAAACTGGCTGGGCTGGGTGGTTGTAGACTGGAGGCACATGCAGACTCGCTGGGGTGCCTTTGGGGCGGTAAATCCTGGCAGCGGTGTGGTGTCAAACAGCCATGGGGTGGGAGAGGAGTGGCTGTAAAGTCTGCAACCCCTCGCAGCTGTGTGCAGCGTAAGCATGGATCTACAGCACCTCCATACTTGCTAGCGCCTCATAAAAAGTAGTCTTCTTTTGCAGAAACTTGGGAAAACATTGCCTTCTTTCTGTAGGAACTAAAATCCTTCGTTATGCATGGAGTCTGACTAGTATCCCATTGAAATGAACTTCAAAGCAAATTCACATTGAAACTGCTAGAGACTTAATTTTTGCTTAGTTTTGATACAAAACATGAAAATCACCTCAGGCAAGCTGGCAATGCTTGTGACGAGCAAATCTTTTGGTGAAACAAGAGAGAGCTTCCAGTTTCTAATGAAATCCTCCTCACCCCCCCCCAATCCAGTGTGCATTTACATGGTTTTCTTGTGAACATTTCACGCAACTTTGAAAATCAAATGCTTCCTTACAGGAAATGTGGTTTTTTTTCTCTCTGTTGTGCATCTTTTGTGGCTGGCTGCCAAGAGATCCTGATCCGACACCCAGCTGTGCTTCTATGACCAGCTTTTGTGACTATAGAAAATCAGGTTTTTTTACTTCTGCCTCCTCCGTTTTCTTCTCTGTTAAGTAAGTATAAACAAGTTAGAAATAAGAGCTTGTATGTTCTTTGCTGCCATACTGGGCAGAAATGCAATAGCAAAAGGATACACTTCTTAGGATCTTAAAAAGCTTCTGAGAAATAAAACAGATAAAGGTAAACTTTTCTTATCTCACTAAAATTATTTTTTATTCTCAAGGTGAGAGTCATGCAATATTTCAGTGTAAGTTAAAACAGTCAGTGACAAAATGCTCACCTGATACTAAGTTTTGCTAAATGGAGGAGGAGATAAAGCTCTTGCAAGGAATAGGCAAGAAAAGCAGTTTCCTTTTCTGGAAAACATGTTTTACTGGTATGCATCCTTTTATACTGTCTTAAGGCATTCTGAAGTAACAGGGTTGCAAAAGCAATCTCTCTTAGCTGCATTTTGGCTAAAACAATGAGGTAATTACTAATGTGGTAATTTCACATGGGCACATGCGTGAAAACCCAGAAGGACACCCCGCTTTTTACACTTATGCAACTGTAAATGAGTGTTGCAGTTATAAATATCAAAAAACAGGGAGGAAGGGGGCGTGGGGAACAGGAGCAGGCCTGGCAAAAAACCTGGGCTTTATACAGCCAAAGTCCTTCATTTACAGTCAGAAAGCAAGACCAAAGCAAATTCACAAATAGGAGATTAAGTAATACTGCCTAGCATGGACTACTATGTTATGGTGACATATAGAGCCTGTCCCTGACAAGTGACATGTACATGTGGTGCTCACACGTGGGCCATCACTGCACTGGAAAAACGAGGATTCAGCAGTGGAGGCTTTTGGGCAGGGTTCAGGTAGATGCCAGCAGG
>NW_010197038.1:62967-77088 GCF_000695765.1 Mesitornis unicolor
TCACCAAGGTTTCTGTCACACTTTACAGATCAGAGGTTCAGCCTATGTGGAGACCAAGTGCTCATTTTGATGCAGTTTTGAATATACAAGAAATGCAACGTGCCGTCTTATGAAAAATTTACCTGTGTTCTTTTATTTTTTAAATCAATATCGTGGCCAATGCTCTATGTTTAAAAAAATTATATGTTGGTATCTTTCTTAAGATAATGACAAGAAAATAGCATTAAAAGTAAACATTTTTCCTTTGCATTTGTCATTATTAGAGTTTGGCATCTTTAAGATTTGTGCTTCCAATTTCTTTCTCCTCATCTCTGGCACTAGATCTGATGTATGTTTCTTTTCTTGTCAGTGGAAGCTGAGACTTTCTCTGACTGTGAAACTGGGTTGGTTTTTTTCTGCTTTCCCCACCTATCCCTCCAGTCTATTAGCTGGCCTGAAACAGTGGTTTATGGTTTAATTTCAGACTTCTGAACATAATGGTTAAGAGAAGCTACCTTCCTTTTTTTTTCTTAAGATCTACTTTTATACATTTTTCATAATAATTCTTATACCGCAATCAGTAAAACTTATTGAATGGCATTGTGAAGATGACTTCCCCATGCTATAATGGCCTTCCTGGTCATCATCCCTGCATTTCATTCAGCTCACTTGTGAAATGGAGGCATCACAGATGCAATGCTAAGGTTTCCTACAGAGCACTGATTTTCACCTACTGACTTCAGTGGTATGGCACTGAGGAAGTGGTTATGGCTGTACTCATGGTCATATGTTTTCCCAGGAGAAGTCCAACTACAGTAGTCCCAGTTAAGATGTATTTTATCCTCCAGAGACTCGCTGTTCTTCTGACATCTGAAAGACACAACTGCATGTTGTAAGAAACGTGGCTTAATGTGGAGCAGAGTAGACCATGGTTTTTTCCTCTGAGTTTCAACATGGTATTATCCAAATCCTTCCATTACCTGAGGAGGAAAGGGTAGCCTTACTTCCTCCTCTACTTCCTTAGCTAATCATTCAGAAATAAATAAAAATTAATTCTCAACTGGGTGATGCTATCAGAGTCTTCAAAATGAATTTGCACACCCTGCCTCTTCATGTCCAGGAAGACTAGTGAGTAAGTCCTGCTTGCAGGCACTGCATCTACCAGAGATGTTGAAAAATTCTGCCCCAGCAACCAGTTACTGTTGGTGGACCGTGGAACAGATCTGTGAGGGGACAAGTCCTGCCTGCACGGTGCAGTTTTCAAAAAGAAACAAAAAAAGCAGTATTGGCCTGAGAACAACCTGTTTTCATGACCTCTAAGTCAGTCAGGCTCACAGTTAAAGCAACCTACCAACCCACCACAACTGAAAAAAAAAAACCCCACCCCAAAACCAACAAAAAGACTCCTGTAGTTACAATTGCTCCTATCTGTTAGGAGCTAATTTTTATTTTTACCCTGTCTTTTCAACTACTGAAATTTGGTTAAAATAAATAGAGAAAATGGAGTATTTCCACAAGGGGTCTTTAGAAAATTCAGTAAGTCTTTCTTTCTTTTTTTTTTTCTTTTTTTTTTTTAAAAAAAAAAAAGGAGATGCTCTCTGTGCACTGATGTTCTGCGCTTCCCATTTGGGAAGGCTGCTATGGCATCCTCAATAAGCAGTTTATAGGTGTCATTGATTAGCCTGGTGCTGAGTGGTCATTTTTAATGTACTGTATTGTCCTCATCCTTGGCCATTGGGGCCCTTCAGCTAAAAGACTGACAGGCTTTTTACTTGTGCTGTTCAGTCTAAGTGGCTGTTTCAGCATACCAGCGTTTGCAATCCTGATCACTTTGCTCAACAAATAGGTTGTGGCACTTCATGGTGGTCAGGGAAGCTTGGGCCAGCGTTGCCACTGCAGTTCTGTTGGGTTCAGCTTTTGAGCACTTGTGGTTTTATCCCTAACTCCCATGAATTTTTACAGAATTTGTTGTAACAAGGTGAATGAGCTTCCTGAACAGCAAATCAGGGACACCTCCACTTGCTTGAATCTCAGCGCTGGTGGTGTTTATATAGGGGCAGAAGTCCCATAACCTGTAGGATGAGTTTGGGGGTTTGCTTAGCCAGGATAAGAGAAGAAGAGATAGAATTCTTTGCTAGATGAGTGTTGTTAGAGGAGCTGAGTTTTGTAGTTATTTCCTTCTGTAACTGCATCGTATTTCCTTGCAAGCTTGAATGACTTCAGAATCTATTTCACCAAGTCCCAGTACCTATCACCTAAATGTCTGAGGATCTTAGCTTGCATTTTCTTGAAGCACATTTCTTTGCCTTGTGGCTGCCAAGAGGTACTTGGAAACTGCCGAAGTATCTACATAAGAGTTCTTTCCTTTCTTTTAAAGTGAATTAGCAAAAAAAAAAAAAAACAAAACACAAAACCACAACGTAATTATCTTTTACATTTAATAAAATCTTACAATTTTAGAGAGACTGACTCATGATATTTGAATGCCAGGAGTTGGCAATACTGCTGGATGAAGTGTTAAATCACTTAAAGATCTGCCCTGATCATCAGCTTTATTTCACAAAGAATAGTGAGGAGACAATACACATATAACCAAAATGTAAAGGTCATGCAAATATGTAATTATTAGATGCTCGAAGCAGTGTATCCTCTCTCTGAAAGAATTTTGACCTGAGAGTGAATACATTGATATCCACTCATATGTTACCTTCCAAGATCCAGGAAAAAAGTATGTTTGAGCATCTCTTTCAAGATGATACTATACTACTGGAATGTCTTCCATTACCTTGTGCTGCAACATACTCCTTGAAAGAGTGATAGCATTTAAATAGTGTTGCTCAAATAACACAGCTCGTGCCCACCTGCTTTGGATATTGTTTCCAACTTCTAAAAATCCAAAGGAAAGGCAGAAATGTTTTAAACTAAATATTGGCCCTTGTCCAGGTCTTGTCACTTCCACTTCTCCCTTTTTCCCCAGAGCACAAAAATCTTTTTACATCTGTGGTTTATATATGGTCTTGTGGTATTTTCTCTTGCTATTTGACTAGTTCTACCTTTATGTGGTATGCTCATGCCTCTGGGGCAGAGCGCAGTGGAGGAGAATGTTTAAAATCAGGTGCAAAATTATAAATCTTTGATAAAATGCTGATAAACCTTATGCAATGTGTATTTAAAATCACTCAAAATCGAGAAATCATGTTGCCAAATCACAAGCCAGCAGTTCTGTTTCCTGCCACCAGAGCCCTGTTGGAAGAAAATACACTGGATTTTGATTTTCTGTCAAAACTTTCCTTGTTTTTAGATCCCATAGACCTGTGAACAGAAAGTAAAATAAACATTTTAATTATAAGGTAAAACAAAGATCATTAGATGCTGTAGGGGCATTTTTAGCTAAGCCTGTTTTGCTGATATGAGACATGCATTGTGAGACACAGAGAAGTTGGGATGTGTAAGATATTACCTGTGTTGTACGGAGAATGGACTTCCTGCTCTGGAAGCTGTATTGTGCCTTAGAGGCATGTACAGTGCCCTCAGCTAATAAACTGAAGGATGCTTCTTCTAAATAAGCTGTAGTTAGCTTAAATGGGTGAAAAGGGTGTAAATCACAAATATATTTCAATTTATATTAATAAAAAAATGTAACGAGTTGGAAGCTGGGTCACTGGTTAATCAGAAATGCCATGGAAACAGCATCAGCCTTCGTAGCAACGATGAGATCATAGTCAAGGGCTTTAAAAACAACACTGAATGATTCGGTGAATTTCTTGCCTGCTGTGCTTAGTATTTTTAATCTGAAATTACTAATAAAAATATCTGTTGCTCTGGCAGATTTCAGGCACATGTTCCCAACATGAGGGGTAAAGCAAATGTCCTACTATCCGCTGCAAAGGCAATACTGTATTGTATTTTTTCATAGGTATTTAAAGCCAAGAGGGACCATTACAGCCATGTAGTTTGACCTTCTACATAACACAGACCAGAGAATTTAACTCGGTGATTGCTGCCCTTGGGCTAGATTTCAAAAGTGGAGAGAGATTTATTCCTTTCTTTTTTTCTTTTGATCCCTCAGTGTGTTCAACTGCCTGGATCTGGCTCTTTGTTAAAATGAAGAGACTGTAATTTTAATTTATATTTTGTTTTCAGAATATGCATATATATATATATATATGTACATATACATAGGTTTGTGTGCAGACACACATTTCAAATGGTTTGCATTTGTAATAACAGCTGGCACCACCATAGAGATGACCTCAGATACATAGGATACATAGGATAGGATACATGGGCTCATAGGAAAATTGGGAGAGGGAAAGGATGGCAGAAGGTAGCATGACCTTCACATGCAACTCATCATGGGCCTCTCTGGTGAAGTGTTTATACTTCATATTAAGTCAGCACAGGGAGGGATTAGAGGCCTGCAGAGAGAAACAACTTGCCTCACCCTGAAGAAATTGCCAGAAACTTAATGTAGGACAGAGACTTCTCGGTTGGGGCTCATTTTCAAAAGGCAGAAACAGGCCGGGCGCTCAGCCTTTGCAGGGAAGTTGGAAACTCCTTTCCTGTGCTTACTGTGGGAAAAGGCTGGGTAGAAACATGCATGCTGAAGGGCAAGTGCGGAGCCGCCTGCTTTGCTGTTCAGTGCATCTGTGCTGGATTGGAGCTGCAAGTTTTTTATCTTTTGCTTCACAACTTCTCCAGTGTAAGCTCTGTTCACCTTATTTTACTTCACCTCACCATGGTTAAAAATATTTTTTAAAAAATCCTATCATGACTTTACTTACCCTAAGGATTATGGTGAACATGGTAGGGTACTGAGCAGACCTTCAACCATTTTGTGTTTACTGCCAGTGAAGACCCTTTGCCACCCTCAGAGAAGCAATTTCTGGTAAGTTGTCCATTAAGTGCTTGAGTCTGATTAATGAAGCAGTCTTGTTTATTGTCACTGGAAGTTGACCTGGAAGCTTATTTTAAGGGAAAACTGCAATGAGAAGTTCCCACACTTTGGCTAGGTAAATACTTAAGAAGTAAGACTATATAGAAATGATTTTTTCTTAGCATAGCTACCCACTCTTTCACAGTTCCCATAATAACCATGACCATTCTGAATGACCTCCCAGTGGGCCTTTTTATTGATACTTCTCAGCAGGAGCTTCAGTCTGATAAGTAGGTCAGGATTCAGTTGGTCTGATTCCCATCTGAATGCATGACAAAACAGGAGGATTTCAGCTTTACTGTCAAAAAAGTTCTTCTCTTTCATGTTCAGGTTATCTAATATCTAGAGGGCAGGTGCAGGGATTTAAAAAAAAAACACCACAGTGGGTAGAAGGATAGTAAGGAAAAGAAAGTATTAACATTTAATCTTCTGAGTGATAGCATGACTAATGACTCCATAATCTCTACTCTGCCATTTCCCATATACAGCAGAGTTGTCCTGCTGCAGATAGTACTTAACATCCCCAAACATTTTCTAGCCACCTTTAATTTATGAAGTGAGCTCCCACTTATCATCATAGCACTATCTTTTTGGAGTGGAAGAGAAGGTGTGTTGATACATTCTGCCCTCCTCCACAAAAATGCAAAAGGTCCAGGGGGCAAAACTGAACTTGCTCTGACAATTCCTGCTTCTCCCTTTTCTCCACGCATCCTGG
This sequence comes from Mesitornis unicolor, assembly GCF_000695765.1. Classification (NCBI taxonomy): domain Eukaryota; kingdom Metazoa; phylum Chordata; class Aves; order Mesitornithiformes; family Mesitornithidae; genus Mesitornis; species Mesitornis unicolor. The sequence continues at coordinate 68,598 of NW_010197038.1, forward strand.
GAAGGGTGTTCATGCAAATTTCCCAGTGCCCCTCTGGCACTGGGAAAGGAAATTTAATCTAATTTACTAATTCACTCATAGGCTTATGATGAATAGAAAATGAAGAGGTGTGTCATCTTGTCCAGTGAAGTTGGGGATGATGAGCTGAAACCAACAAATATATTACAAAAAAGATAACAAGCTGGACTAAATCCAAGTTCTCATTGGTGAATTATTAGTCCACTGTTCATTATGATGTCTAGTTTCAATCCTAATGAGGTGGAACTTGATGAGCTAATTACTTTGAACTATAGGATTCTGTTTGCCCACAGCACAAGCTTATAGTATGGTATCATCTCTTCAAGCCCTTCCCTTTTTCTCAAAAGTTATTAGTTTTACCCAAAAAGTACGTGATGTGCTTGTTGAGCATCCTCACTTTGTTCAGGAACCTAGAATTGCTGCATTCAGTAAGGAAAGGGGATGAATGAAACTGCTTTCAGACTAAAAATAACAGAAGGATTTTTCCTGTGGGTTCCGGTTTTAAGGATGCAGCAGTATGTTATAGATAAAGCACAGAACACATGATGAATGAAACACATATTTTTCTCTGATGAATGCTTACTTATAAAATTGGATTGATGCAGCATAAATCTCATGGGAATGAGGGCCCAATATCTGAGGAAAGTCTAAGATTGAAGGAGCTCTAGAAGAACTGTGTTTATAATAAACGAGAGAGATTCATTGAGGGAATGGAAGGGTGTGTTGTGATGTCATAGAACTAAGGAAAATTAAGGAAAAGAAGCAAACGGGATTGTAGTTAGAATGGAAACAAAATTTAGCAAATTAAGAAAGGAATTATCAAAAAATAAAATACAATCTTATGCACTTCAAAATGTGGGGAAAAAATGAATACATATTTCCTCCACTCATTCATATCTCAGACCAATAATGGTGTCAGTATAGAATGATGGCTTGAAGTCCTTGTTTTTCTCCACAGAGACACAGACAGGGCAAGGAATAGCACCTTAATGAGACCAGAGGAATTGCCATGCTGGGTCAGAGTAACTTGCTGTCTTGTCTCCACATGCCTTCTTGGCCTTTTAGCCAAACTGAAGTGTAGTATCCATTCTTGTCCATTTTATGCCAGACAAATCTTCAATTTGAAGCCTTGATGTGAAGTGGGTGTGGGGAATGGGAGGTGGATCTGAAGCTTGCTCTGTGGCTTGACCTAGCAATGAAGCACCTCCGGGAACAGGATGGGGTGATGGGAGGAGTGAGCACTAGCGGATGCGGAGAGAAAAGTGTATAAGCAGGGCACATATGCAGCAATATTTCACAACAGTATTTCCCAGCCTCTGTCGACTTGTAGTTCAAAGAGTTTCCGAGCCAAAGCTGTGTGTAAATTCTTTTCCATTACTTTTCCTGATTTTTCTGAGCCACGTAAATTTAAACATTCTGCAGCAAGAAGGATGCAGCAACTATCTTGACACACTATGTGAAGAAGCATCTCCTTCTCTCAGCTTTGAAACTCTCATCTGCCTTTTCCATTGATGCTCCCCTGGGTTTTTTTTAAAAAGATATAGAATAACCCTTCTTTCATTCACCTTCTCTGTGGGCCACTTATGATTTTAAAGATCTGTGTCATGTCTCTTTAAAAAGTTGTAAATTATAGTTACAACATGAACACAGTTAATTTAGTTTAATGGCGGGCTGTGTAAGAAAAAAGCTAGCAGGAAGTTAAAACAATGGTACATCCTTCAACAGACATTTCAGTGTGATTAAGAGACAATACAGGAGCTATTAACTGTCAGGCTGCAATGAAGTTAAACAGCTTGTTTTGTTTTTACTGGAAAGCAGAAGGACTATAAAGAATTTAAAATGTCTTTCAGATCAGGGTGAAGGAGTTGCTAAGAAGCTATTTCCTCATGTAAAAACATTACTGAAAGGCCTGAGGAGCCTAAACCTCCTGAACTCTTTTGATAGGGAATAGGTAGAAGACTTGTGCAGAGAGAACATTTATAGCTCTAAAACTCTATTTCTTTGAAGTTCTGTCCTGTTCTTTCAATTCAGACAGACAATGCTGTGGTACTTGCTCTTTGTTAGAAGAACAGAGGGAAGGAGCAGCAGTACTGAGCCCTGACAGACCCGCATGGGTAAGCCCTGTTGGCATCCAGGGCGTTGTAACCCATGCCAGAGCCTGAGCAGAGAAGGACTTGTAAGTTCCCAGGAGAACTGATGAACATTCAGGTTTCATCAGTTGAGGAGATGCAATGAGGACACTGTGCGCTGAGGGCATGGGTGTTTGGGAAGCCTTCCAGGCATTGTTTTCATTTTCATATATTTTTAATGGTTTCATGTTTTTGCCTCCAGGTTAGATATGGTTCAGGGAACTCATAAAAGCATAACAGCATCTTTCAGAAACTCCAGCCTACATTTAGTTAGAGATTAATACCTTTGTTGGTGTTGATATATTTTTATTAAATGGTATTTTGGGTTTTTTTACTTGTCTGCATGCTCTGGCACTGGTTGTGCTGAAGAAACTTCAGTTTTTGTAATCCTGACTTTTTGTGTAAATGCTATTTTCTGTTTTAGCCAGAGGTGTTGAACCAAGATGTGGCTGACGAGCTGCAGGGGCTTTGCAACACTAGTGCCTCCTAACCAATCTTCAGACTGGTGTCAGTATAGAATTTGCAGTTGTTTAACCATGGGTCCCAAAGGTTGTGTTCTTGGCTGTAGTAGTGTCCTGAATCTTTTAGAGCATAGATTGTGATCAGAAAATTCAAGCTTCACTTCCAGGGTGTCTCACTGACTTGCTTAGTGTTCTTTTGCTGAGGATATGAGGTGCTTTTAGCCTCCATGAAACAAGTACATCAGTTTCTTACAGCAGTGTGGTCCAGTGTGGTATTTGGAAACTCAGCAACTAAATCCATGAACTATTTCCTCACAGGCAGCAAAAAATTACTGCTGTGGAGAAATCATCTGTCATTTGTGAAGGAGGTGATGCCCAGCATTTTTTCTGCGCTATGAGGTGCTGTAACAATGCTTTTTGTTCCTTCTCCTCCTGCCTCTGTTTTGAACCCTACAAAGTTCAAAGTTCAGAGCTGTTGAAACATCTGCCTTTGTAAATTCAAATGTGGAGTCCTCAATCTTAATTTCTTCAACTACTGCAACCACCGGTGGACAAATGTACCCATAGGTGGCAGCAGCCAGAGATACTACATGGGATGACTGGCCCAGGGACTCCTGTCTTCATTGCATGTTCATGAGGAGGTGTCCCTCACCCTCTTCTGTCACATAATCTCACCTCCTCAAGACTGGACCCCAGCCAATGTATTTGCTTCACATGAATAAGAGGACCTTAACCTCAAGCTCCCACCTATTTCTACCATCCCTGCAAACTGTCACAATCACATCCCTTCACTAGCATCTTTTGTACAAAAACACATATTAAGCCCATGTTAGTTTTGTGTCAAAATATACTTGCAGATGCTTGATAAAAGTCTGTAGCCATGATACTGCTCTCTCTGTATTGCAACTATTTACATGAGACACCCGAGTGTGAGTATTGCAAAATATTTGAATTAGAGATGATGGAGACTGTTAGCTACTGCTTCTGGCAGTAATCAAAGGCAGCAGGCTTGGGGGCCTTAGCTGAGCACTTGTCACTAAACCTGCACCCCCTTCCTCACCCAGCTTCCTGCTCAGCTGAGAGCAGTTCTGATCTAGGCAAGAATTGAGTTAGTGCACCAGTTACTGACTCAAATGTCTGTCTTTTACTCTTGGTTGAATCTCCAAGTGTTTCCAAGCTGTGGCATGCTGGCTGCTGGTGGCATACAAATGTGCTCAAAATGCTACCTGGCTGGAGAAGAGAGCCATGCTCCATTCCCAGAGGCTGTCCCTGCTGCCGCAGGAACTGTCACAGGGAAAAAAAACGTGTGGGTTTGTGGCTTCTAGTCTCTTATGGGCAGAGCTGTCTCTTGTAAAGCCTTGCTTTGGCCATTTCCCAACTGGGAGAGGTTAGAAAACAGTTTGGCAGCAGCTTCCACGAGTCTTTCATGTCCGAAAGACTGGGCCAGGTGGACCGTTTCGCTCTGGAGTTCATGTGTTTTGCCAGCCAACTTCTTTTCCATGCTTAATGACTTTTGCAGCACATTCTGGGCAGCTCCAGTTAATCTCATCCTTTCATCCTCCTGTGATCTTGCTCCGTTTCCTGGAGAATGAAGTGTGAAGGTGCAGTTGGCCTCTTCTATACTTCAAACCCTCAGGCTACTGGTCCTGGAAAGGGGAGCACAAGGTAGCACTACAGCTCAGTCTTAATTCTTGAGAGTACCTGTCCTTGGCAAGATCAGACCTCCATTGGAGAAATCCTGATAGCATTGATTTTTAAATGCAGTTTTTAAATTACAAACTCTTGCCAGTATATACTAAAACACTCATCCCAGTTACATGCTTAATTTATGCAGGATTTTTTTCGAAAAGAATGTGGAAAACCATGCAAATATTCCTAGAGAATAAATGGGCAATTACTATATTTCTTATGTAAATAGGATGTAGCATATACAGATGGCTGATTTAGTGTCTACCACTGTATTGGCATATGCAGATAGCTGCTTAGTGTGCATATCTGTAACAGTAACTGAATATTAAAACTGAACAGTCATGTAGCACTCTATGTTTTCCCTCATTTTAAAAAATCTGGCCTAGTTTATTTAGGCAATGTATTACTATTCTTTTTGCAACGTCTGTAAAATATTTACTGAATTCATAAGTCAAAAAATGAATTCAGTTTTCACAAATTGAAGCACACTTACCATTTTTGTGGTCTCATCTTGTTTGCGTTTAATAGAAAATTCACAAGTTGAATAATAAATTCTGAGAGAGAAAAGCATTTCGCAGAAGAGGTTCATAAAGATGTCTAACACAGAGAGGATGGATCAGATGGAAAAGTCCTCAATATGCTCCTTTTAATAAAATTTATTAATGGGGTTTTTCAGATGTGGCTTAGGATACTCATACAGAGTATTTAATAAGCTAAAGTCTATAAACGCTCCATCTAGGGACTGGAGTAATTATTTGGACCATCTTTAAAAGTTCTGCCATTTATTCAATAATCTGTAATGGGCTTTATGAGCTGTAGGAGCTCATTATGTAAATACCTATTTAAGATTTGTATGGACCACAATTAAAAACATAGCTGGAGAAAATGCATTGGTTTTCACATGCCCAGTAGGCAGTCTCCAAAGTGAAGTATCTCCACTGTTTCCAATTATTTTAGAACCAAACTAACTTAAGAAAATTACATTTTTGCTGTGGATACTGCCTTACTTTCCCTCTCTCATTTTATTGCCAAGCCTAACTGTTAAGGTCTATCATTGAATCAGGACAGAGAATGAGATACACTTTCACTATTGCATGTCATTTTTAGGGCATGTTCTTCTGAGACCTTTTTTTTGCCAGCGTCTTTAGTAGGGTTATATCTTCAAATGTGCTTATGTATCTAAACTTAAAATGGCCAAATTTCATGAGAGCTTTTAAATAAAGTAACTTATCAAGCCTGGTGTGTCAGTAAATTTTCTTCTTTTTGAAACCTTAGGAAACTGAACTTGTAGCAAGGGTTAACTCTGCACATGCCAGCAAAGATGTTAACAAATACTTGCCTTCATCTTTCCTGTTTTCCATAATAGCAGCATTTTGTTTGCCTGGAGTATGATTGGATGAAAAGAGAAATACAAGGGACTACTGACCCCTTCCACTGGTTTTGATGGAAGCTGAGTGTACAGAGTCTCCTCTGACACTGACCATAACGGATTTAAGGCTTTCGCTGCCTTGCATTTGCCATCAGTGGGAGAAGCATTTTCTGTCACATTAGAGCAAAAAAGCTCTAAGAGTCGCTTTAGGACACTAATATATAAAATCTTCACCCCACAGGGTTATCATTCTGGTGTTAAGCTGCAAATGAAGTGGAAAATCTTCTGTGATAACAAGACATAATAGTGAAGCAATTGGATTGGGGGCTTTGTGCCGTATTTTTTGTGTCTTACGAGAAATCATTACTTACCAGAATATTTTCTTCTCTTATGTGGCAGTGGTGTGAATTTTATTTTATAGAGATTATGGTTATTGCATTAGGCTTCTTCATGTTCTTACCTAAAAACATTAGCAGTAGCATTACAGGTGATGTGTTGTTTTGTACTCTTTGTCTGTAGATCCCACAACAGTAAAAGATGAAATTACCCTTGTGCTGAAAACTAATAGCAGAATTTGTACCTGCTTCCCTAATGTTGCCAAATTGTATTAATCATAAATGTCAATGAAGTCTCCAGATGACTTCCTGACTTTCGACAAAAGGCCTTCATCTCAGCCTCTTAAATTCCAAGGTCAAGGGGAATGTAACATTCAGAATAATTATTAGCATTATTTTACCTTGACATTTCAGCCCTGCCTTCAGTTTAGCATTCCAACCAGGCAGTGAGGACAAATGTCATCTTTCGATTCACTGGAGGGAATTGCCCCAATTAAACCTGACTTTAAGGATATCTAAGGCCCTGTATTAATGTGCTGTCCTGTTTTTTAGCAAGAAATCCTTCATGAACAAGAGAAACTTTCATTAAAAGCATTCAAGATTTACTGTGACAAGAACAAGCAATTTTTGAATTGCAGTTTTCCCCCTAGGCTAGGATAATAATCAGTGCTTCTCATTTTCAGAGGAGTCAGTGGTTGTGCTGTCCTAAAGGTTCTTTTGCCTTTTGTTTCAGCTAAAAGGTCAGAGTTATTATTCTGTCTCATCAGGAACTATTAATGATACTTTGTCAAAACCTTGTTAAGTGTCCAGGATCTTGTGCCCATCCTTTGTACGTACCTGTATTTACTTAAATTTTAACATCATATCAGGTAATAGGAACAGAATACATTGTTTGTGGGGGTTTTTCCCAGCAAATAAAAACTTTTTCACCAAAGCACAGATGGAAAAAAGATACAGCCACCGCACCATACACAACCCCACGGCTATTTAACCTTGACTGGGTGGAGAGCTGGCAGTCTGGTTCAGTCAAACAATTTTACTTACTCACTTCCTGCAAACTTCTGATGACCCTTGAGATTCTGGAAGTCTGTTTTGATAATGAGGTAAATAACTGTATAAATGTCATTCACTGTAAACTGGTCAGAAAGCAGGTGCGTACAGACAAATGACAGATGCCAGTTAGTCTTCGGACTCTGGGGTACTTGGTACAGTATGGAGAATGAATCTCATTCCTGTGATGAGCACCGTTTATTTCAATAGTCTTCTTCCCATTTGAGCTGTGACAAAGCTTTTCTGCAGAGAAAAAAATGGAGCCACACTGCAAAAGAATCTACAAGGCTGCATAACTTTAGCTCGCTGTCCTTACTAATTGCTTTTCCTGCTACGCTATGTCTTTCTGTGAAACCTTGAAGATAAAATTGTTTTGCATTATTTGGGCTGTAAGTCATGGCTACTCTCCAGCTGATAGCAAATTGCTATTTGCATCTGTTATGGTTGTGTGCCCAGTGTGTGATTTTACACAACTGCTGTGTCCTGTACTGTTTTGATGAAAGTGAAATTTATTGACTTCTAGTTAAATTTGACTTTGGGACTTCACCTAACTGGAAAGTAAATTGATTGATGCTGACACTCCTTTTCTTCTAACCTCTAGCTCCATGCAGATTCCTACCTGAAATGCTTTTGTCTTCAGCACAAACAAGCTCTTTCTCTTACTCTTTCTTTACGTTTAACTGGAAATTTTGCATAAATTTCATATTAACATACAGTTCACTGCATAGATGTGTAACGATCTGCAATGTTTTTTCCCCTAGAATTTTCAAGGAAGTGTGGCATTGCTGTCTACTTAAACGCTTTAAATTTTGACATGGCTTATAGTTAAAGGTCTAATTGTATGCAAACATTAGAACACTTTCTACGGAAAGCTGGTTAAGCAAAGCACCTCTGTAATTTACCACGGAAGTCCACAGGAGTCTCAAGTCCTTTTCCAATTTCCATTTCCTTCCCTGCTTCCTCCTGTTAGGCATTTACTAAGGATAGCTGACTGATCTTCAGTGAGTTTATGGCCAGCAGTTCCTGACCTGTTTTTAGTTAGCTTTCATTGACTTATGCAGGGCGGTGATTAATTGTGCTGATAAGAGAAGTGGAAGCTTCTTTCCTCCTGTCTGTCAAGCTTAACAAAATCAGCAAATCTGAAGTACATGGCAGAGATAGCAAATTGATACTGAACCCTGTGGGAATGATCCTGTGCTGTCTCAACTAAGGATCTGGCCCATTTTGTGAAATAGAATTAAATTTATTCACTTACTACTTCATTATATAGGTGCTGCAGTAAAGCACATACATTGCATGCATATATACATGTAAGGACATAAAAGAAGCTGTTGCTGGTCTTTTACAGCATGACTTTTACTGAGTAATATCTGGTGATGAAAGAGGGTGTAAAAAGCCTTCCTCTGAACATCTGGTTTTTTCTTTTTTTAACCTTTCCCT
>NW_010197038.1:77119-86943 GCF_000695765.1 Mesitornis unicolor
TACTTTTAAATTTTGTAACAATGTTTTCCCAGCTATCTGAATGTCTCGTTAGTGCTAATCTACCAGATAGGACTCTGGAGAATGGGAAAGGGAGATTTAGAAAAGCTAGCTGTAACCCAGCAAAGCAAGGATTTCTAGATCCCCTGTCATCCAGTTGCTTTATATAACCTTTTGAGGTGGACTGTTTTCTGGGGTTTCCGCTGTATTCCTTCAGGACTATCTGACTCCATAAAATTAGGCTTTCTCATACTAACATTTTTCTTCCATGTCTCCGGCAAGCATGTCTCCGAGACTGGTGGTTTTGAGGGCTGAGTACAGAAATCTATCACTTTCCAGAATCCTCTTTTATTTTCGCACAAGCAGTGCATGTTCTTTCCTAGCAATGTACTGCAGCCCACAAAATCACCTTTTCAGGAGACCATGGTCTGGTGCCATTTCTAATTTAATTAATTCTTTGTACAGTCCCACTTCTAAGCCCTTGGAACCTAAAGCCTGGGAGATAATTATTTCTAACCTTGAAGAGGGGTCTTTCAAAATCCGTTTGCATCTTGTGGGTTAAGTGTTTAATGTTTCAGCTCGAGATTGGTAAGCATGAGAACAGAAGCTGAATGGAATGCATTGTGTTCAATGCCCATCCATTTTAAATAATTTTCCTTTTGCCCCTGACCTTCATATTTCTTTTAATATAAAAAATATCTTTGGAGTTTCCAGTGAAGAGGAACTAGAGATTATTTTTTCCTCCTCTCAACAGGAATAAATACAGAAGGAGTGTCTGGCTGATAATTGATCTGCAGCAGCACAACTCCAAGGCCCCTATTGTCTGTGTTTTTCATTAAGTGATGTATGTCTTCACAGTAATACAGAAATGCTGACAAAGGAGTGCTGTTAAGTGTAGAGAAGCAAATATATCCAAGTCTATTTTTGGAGTAAAATAAATTTTCTTGAAACATAAATATGAAAAATTACTCCATGCTGACAAGAAGCCCTAAAAAGTCAGTCTGTTGAGGTAATTTATGTGTGTACACACACAGACAGGTATTCTGCTCTGGCTTTTTAGTTTGAGACTGTTATAAAAGAGATTGAAAACAAAGAGGGTTGTTTGGGAGCACTGCTTCAGTGAATCAAAACTATTAGGCATTTTACTGTTGTGAAAACAGGGTTTATTTAACAGGCCTCTCCAAAGTTGTTTTTTTTTTTCCTTCTGCCTCCAAGCCAGAGTGGACACTGGCATGTGAGATGATTGCAGGCTGTGAATTTTCAAAGAGGTTTAAAGTAACAAGACCACCCCTGTTGCTCTGCTAATGCTGCTGCTGCTGCCCTTAGAAAGAATTCTGTAAGTGTTTGAATTGTAGAGGCAGCAAAGTAATTGAGGAGACTTGTTCAGGAAGCAACTTGTGAACATGTCCTTACCCAAGAGCTCTTTGGTCAAGAGCATGAAAGCACATGTAGCTGAAAAAAACCTAGTAAAAACCTTAATGTAACAGCACTGATGTTCTGATTTGAGTTTTTCTCATGTGTTTTTTTCCTCTTCTTCTGTTTTAATACATCTTCTGTGCCTTTTCTAACAAATTACACTATTCCACCTATTGCCTAAGAAGTTTGGGGAACAAGAAAAAAGAGCAATTAAACAGGTTTCCAGCAGCTTTGGTTACAAAGCCATTGGGCTACATGGAGAATATGCTGGCAACAAACAACTGATGTATTTTAATGAGATGTAACTGAGTAATTTGGGGCATCCAGCAGGTTTTTGCTATAAGGGGCTACATCAGAAGGCGTCTTTAATAAGTAACCTGTGATTGGCTTTTGGAGTTGTCCTCACAGAGCAGCTATGAAATGCATTGTGCTGATGCTGATCTATGGACCCTCAGCTCCCGCTTCTCACCCATTTAATTAATTAGAGAAAAACAGAGCCAGAGGATAAGTGACTCAGAGGTCTCATACTTTCTTTTCACATTGTATTACTTACAAAGAACTTGAACGGGGAGAAGGTGACCTTGCTTGTAATTGTAACATCCCTTATTTTTTATTTAATGTGAGCAAGAGTCTTTTGTCCTTTATATTTGCATACTCTTAGAGTTATGAGTAGTGAGCTGCTTTATATTTGGGTCCTTTTGTAAGAAAGATAGAGCCCATCCTCCACTGCTGAAATGGTCATTGAGTTTCCTGAACTCATCGCTATTTCAAGAGAAGTGAGCATTGCACACTTCATAACTCTCTTTAGGTACGGTGTCTATGGGCCTGCCAGCATCTGTGATACGATTATTAAAAGGACAGTAATGGCCACTAAACTGAAAACCACAAAAAAGAACAGTTTTGCCCTTCTATTTTTCAAAGACTAAATTGAAAAGCATTAATGCATATAATAGCCATTTCTCTAGCATGAACTGCCATGAGGTCCACTTTTTCATGTGTCAGTGGTATGTGAGTCCCTAATGCCTGGCTCCAAGCAAGACTTCCCTGCTTTCGGAGGGCCAGGTGTTTAGAAAAGTCCTTCCTAGAAGGCAAGTCCGCTTGATCAGACGTGCTTAGGTCTTCCCCACAGAGAGACCTCTCCCAGGAAAATGCCACTGTAGAAGAACTACATTACATTACATTAATTGGCTTAGTTTAAGAATCCTACATTTAAAAATTGATTGCTTGTACTAATACAGATATGCACGCATGCAGTGATTGGAGGCCATCAGAGAGAGAGAGAGAGAGAGTGTGTGTGTGTGTGTGTGTGTGTGTGTGTACATGAGGATAGGGAAAGGGTGTACTGGAAGCTTCCTGTGTCCCATGTTTTTAACCCCTGCCAGAGGGTGGCTGTGATTGAAAAAGGTGCTGATGCTGCTTTGAAATCTTGAAGTGGGTAGGTGAGAAGAGAGAATAGGCCTCTTACAACTGTAATTGCTGTGGTGAGCAAAGCTGGCACTTACAGAAACATCAGAAGCTGTTGAAACACACGTCATGCTGACCAGTAGACAGCTAATGGGAACGCTCTCCACAAAATACTAGTTTTTAGTCCTGATAATGCAGCATCAGTTTGATCAATTTGATGCAAAAATGTGCTCCATTTCCAAAATGTGCTCAGTAGTTAGAATCAGTATGCTACCATGACTTTATCAGTTCACTAATGTTTGACATGTTTTGTTTCTAAAATTTACACTGTTGGCTTTTGACGATTTTTGTTTTACTGCTGTTTCAACCTGATTGCCTTCCAAGCCCTGACTGTTTTGTAGATGATTCTTACCACTGCTATACAGAGAAGCTCTATAGGTAGTTTTCCATCATATTCATGAAGATGACAGGAAGAAATCTACTTCCTTAACTTAACCTTAATGACTGAACCTCAAAAGAAATTTGTTAATCAACACTCAGTTGCTTCAATATTTATGCTGAAATAATATCTGGTGACTGGAACTCCTTTTAGATAAGTGTGATTTATAAACCATTAACTTAAAGTGTTGGAAGATGAAAGTAGATCTGGTATTTTTGACAGTGTAATCAAACACCTCCTAGTGTGACTGAATGAGGGTTTAGGTGGCTACATCTCTTTACCTGTGAGCACTCATTTTTAAAAAGCATTGTATATCAACCAGGTAGTAAAACAATAAAGGTCTACAGCTGCTTTCATACATAGGTCATTATGGAAACTGTGGTGGAAAGCTGCTTGGAAGTTAATCTGATCATGTCTGGTTGCTTCTTGATTTTGACAGACATAGATGCTGAAGTTATGTACAGATACAAATGCAGTTATAAGCACTGTAGCCAAGCAGTTGAAATTATACACACAGAGTAGCTAGGGAATATGTTTTGCATGGGCAGCTACTTGAAATATTTTGCAAGTGCTTCTGTGGCACCTCTGGAAAAAAAAATAGCAGCTAACAGAAAAACAAAAGTCTGGCATTGCTAACTCAAATTGCTGAAAGCCTGGGGTTGGAGCCAAAGGTCTAAAATAGAAATAGGCAACATTACAGTCTTTTATAGTGATTGATATAAAGCCTCTGTTAGAGTTCCTAACTCAGATCAGTCCTAAATGTAATAGCAGGTGACCTAGGAAACAGTGGAGAGAAATTTGTGAGAGAAAGAGCAAATGAGCTGCGTTTTTCTTAGTAAGCTCTATCAGGGAACTGACTCACTGACTAAAACTGGTTAAACCAGGATGCTCGAGCCTTCAGGAGTTAGATGCCTTTACAGGCATCTGTTTAAGGAAAACCTACACCTTTCATTTTAAAAAATGCCATTCTACATTAATGGGCCAAGTTGTCTTATCCAGAAAACTTTGATGAGAAACTTTGGTAGTTCTTCAAAGCTGATCCTAACCACTGTGGGTGGAAAGTCAAAGTGAATAGCATGTGAAGGTTTTTCATACCTCCTGCTTTCCTTTTAGTTGGAAATGCCAAAGGAGGGAAATGCTTTCTCATTTCCCGTGTGGTTCTTGCCCATTTCCCATCATACTTAGAGTACTTGCTGAAAAAAGGATTGTGGTTCATGATTGCAAAACCTCTTTGTTGTTCTGAGAGGAATGTTACCTGAGCAAAAGGGTGACCTGTGCTAAGAATTAGGTGATATTATTATTTCTTCTCTGTTTTTCCACCTCTAGCATAAACTTGGCTTTAGCAGTGAGAAGTACTCAGGCTGCACTCTTTAATGCAAGTGCATACTTACTGGAAGTTAATGATGCTCAGCATCTCACAGGACTCGCCTCCATACCCTGGTTTAAAAGAGGGGTGAAGTAGGTTACAGGAGTGCTTTCTGCTATCTTTTTCTTAAACATCATATTTTCCATCCCCCTGCCTCAGAAACAAACTAATTTGGGAAGAGTCCTGAGTGGTAATAAAGAGAGTCAAAATCTGGTTGAGCGTCCCTCCGTAAAGTCAAGGAAAAAGGAAAGCACTGTTGGCGTGTGAAGTCAGTCAATTCAAGGGGGAGTTTAAGTGCTCTCCACTCATCCGAAACTGTCTTGGGAAGTTTTATGAAACTCCACAGAGGCAGTTGTAAGATTGTAGTGGGTGGGAAGACCCAAGAAACTGGGTGGAGTGGTGAGAAAATTTTAAGAATAGCTGGCAATTAATCTTAGCTCCTGGGACTTAGGGACTTTCCAATGCTGGCAGGTCTCAGTATGTGTGTTGTTATTCAGGCTACGTGCCAAGAATATTTAATGCTGACTGCCGAGTGTGTTGGAGAGAAGTTGTTATGCAGGCACTGTCACTCAAAGGAAATATGCCACACCATAATCATTGGTTCAACAGTCATTTTGCAGACAATGAACGCTGGCATTTGGATAACATATGGAACAAATAGTAAAAAAAGGTGGGTGGATGAGGGAACCTTTGTCTTTTTGGTAGTTAAGACTATTAAATCAGTTAGCATGCGTTGTCTGTACATGGGTCCTGAGGTGCTGTTGCAGTTGTGATAATGACAGTGCTGTGAGAGGGTGTTAGGGCACACAGGGAAAAACTGATTGTTGAAATAACAATGGCCCTTTGTGGTGAAAAATCACTGTCTCCATACTGAAAAAATGTACAACATTTTTGTACATTTACAACATTTTGTTGTACAAATGTACAACAAAACCAGAGAAAAGTGAAAAAAGGGTGGCAGAAAAGAGGAAGTCTTAGTTTGGGTGTAAAATAAAGATGTGAGTTTCCCTGCAGATTTCAATTGAGCATGGACTTCAGACCTTATTTTGTGTAATGTGACAGGCTGAGATGTGCCCTTCCCACTGCAATACATCAGTGAGTGTTTATGGAATAAGCGTACTCAGAGAGCTGGGCTGAGTTGGGAAACTGACTGAGTGGATGTAGAGATGGGGGTTTCTTCCTGAACTGAGCCAAACAAAGATAGACAGCTATTGGAATTGTGTGGACATGGCCACACTGCCCCTTTAGGTTACACCATGCCAGTTACCCCTTGCTTGTTGCCGCATGTATGTCTATTCGAGGAGATACTGTGGCACCCTGGCAGCACCCGGGGCCACCCAGGCTGTACTCTGCATGGGGTGCCCCTAGCACCAGGCAGCGATGCTGGTGCTCCCTGGTACCCTGCCTGCACCACGTGCATACTACACCCACCACATCCTTCCTATCACCCTTCAGCCATGCCAGCATGCTGTGGCAGCTCGGGGTGAAGGGGAGAAGCAGGACACAGGCAGAAAGGCAACGGATGGAAAGGCAAACACACTGCAGCGAGTGGCAGCCTCTCAGCGGTTGCTGCAGGCCCAGTCAACAGCCTTATCTTTGAGACTTGACTTGATAACCCCGGCGCCAGTTCTGGTCTCTAGCAGATTATCAGCAAGTCACTGCTTTAGATGTGCAGGACAGGATCACTGCCACACTTTGTCGCAGTCCTTGAGGGAATACATATAGTGCTCCAGGGCACTTTGAGAATGGCCTCAATTATTAATAACCATTATGATTTTTTTTCTCTCAGACTCAAAAGTCTTGCTGATCATCATGGATTATTTATACACCCTAGTGCTGATTGTAACAGCTCTGCATCATCAGCCCTCCAGCATCTACCTTTCTGATTGGCATCCTTTTCCCCATGCCATACCCCCTGCTGCACCACAGGTGCAGTGATCTGCCTGATCAGCAGATGTATTCCCTGTTCCCCCCATTGTGAATGCAGCCATGGTCCAGTGACTTCAGAAAGTTCAACAATATCCTTAGTTTATTCAAGATGGCTTTGTGGTAAAGCATAGATGAAGGAAGTAAAGGATGTGCTGGGCTCAACTTTGGTGGCTTAAGGTTGTGGCCCCTGGTGGCAGTAATGGTATTAATGGTGTTTCTCGTCCCAACCTTTCTGATGTTCAAGACATCCTTCTCCTCATCCAACTGGTGATGAGGTTCCCCCCCACTGCCCCCTGCTTTTCAATGATAGCTTTATGCATGTCCATCAACAGCATGGCATCCTTTCCAAAGACAACAAGAGGCATCTTGTTCTGAAGGCGGGATCACTTCCCACTTGGAGAAGTACCATTTGATGGTCTTGGGAAAGCTATCTTTTTGGGATAATTGGAATCCACCCTGTATGTATTCTTTTGACAGCTTTTTCCTCCCAAAGAGATGCTATTTCTGTCTAAAAAATACTGCTGAACTAGAACTGGTTGGGAATTTTTAAAGAGATACATAGATATGGTTATTGCAAGTTGCCTGTCTGAAACTGCAGTCCTGTGCACGCTGCATGGCTATATTAGTGCAGGCCTTGCCCCATTTCCAGCATTCACCACACAAAGCTGACTCACAGCAGGCTCTGTGGGAGACAGTCTCAAATGTGAGTTGTCTTAAATGCCAGTTATGTGGGGCCTTCATGGAGGTCCCACCAGGGACAGGATGCTCCTGAGGTTTAATCTGTTGATGGAGGAGTGAGGACTCCTTCATGTCTTTGTCACTGTGGGCAGATAGCATTATGTCTCCTGGATGCCACCAGAGCATGCTGCAGAGACAGCTGAGGAAACCAGTCCTAGCAACCAGTCCAGAAGCTTAGGTTAAAGAAAAGGAGCAAGCAACAGATTAAGAAGAGATTGGAGCAAATGGTAAACGTGCAAAGCCTCCAAACTGAGATCTAGACACTGAACTGAGTGGATAAAGTGAATGAGCAAAGAGAAGGGTCATAGATGTTGAGAGTGGTAAGCATCTGCCTAATTAAGTCTGCCATCCATTGGTTATTAAAAGTAAATAAAAGAAGAAAGGAAGAAAGGAAGAAAAAGAAAGAAAAGAAGAAAGGAAGAAAAAGAAAGAAAAGAAGAAAGGAAGAAAAAGAAAGAAAGAAAGGAAGAAAGGAAGAAAGGAAGGAAAGAAAGGAAGGAAAGGAAGGAAAGAAAGAAAGAAAAGAAAGGAAGGAAAGAAAGGAAAAAAGAAAGGAAGAAAGAAAGAGAAAGAAAGAAAGGTGTACCCTTCCTTTTATTAACTGTCTTTTCTTCTGCTTTAAAACCTGTAATTACACTGTGAGACCCCTGGTTTAGATGGTGGTCAGTAACTGGAAGAGCTAAACACTGCTCTGATGAACTGAACTGTCTCTTCGATATTGCTAAAACTCTCAAAGCAGGTTCCTGTGGAGGGGTAGTCCAGCTAGCCCATTACTCTGAGTTTTAGGTTTATTCCCAGAGGCTCAGAGGCTTGTCTTCAAAGCCAAGGCCTGAAGCAGGGCATGTAACTTGAAGAAGAGAAGGGGTCCACAGGAAAGCTGAACACCAGGAGTTAAATATGGTAATTTAAGCATTTTTAATGTTAAAGTCCTTTTGTGTGTTTCACTGTGTTTACACATGGCTAATTTGTAGCACTGGTTTTTTGCTTGTGCAAAAAAACATATATAGGTCCAAAGCAACTATAAAAGCAGATAAAATAATTTATAGAGAATGTGTGTATATATTACATTAAAAAAATAACCTAAGGGCTTCTTGGTATATAAAATGTTAATTGAATGCTTGTATAAAACTGTCATCTGGTGTCATCAGCGAGACAAGTTTATAGCCAGTGATGAAACAGAGATGTTACTAATGCTACTGACATGCAAGAAGCAGCAGCAGGCATTCTTCCCTTTTGTGTCATGAAAATCTAAGCACATGGTTAAAACCAAAGGAGAGTGTGTGTGACAGGAAAGAGCACAAGAGAATAGTGATTTTCTATAATATTTCCTATGCTGAGATTTTCCCTTTTATTTTCCTGCAAAGAGGTTGGTTTGTTTAGCCTTGAGGCTGAAATTTGCTGTAATTTCCATGGGCAGCAAATTTTGCATGTGTGGTACAAGCGGCGATATTTTCCCAAAAATATGCTTGCCAGGCTTGTGAACGCAAGTATTCAGAGGTGCTAATTTCTGGGACGTGTAGTGAGAGTGTAAGAGGAATCAGTATTCAAAACTCAGTTAGGTGAAATATGGCATCACCCTGCAGCCCTTATGAGAAAACCCCTGTATTTTGTGTGATGTGTACAGAGAGCCTAACAGTATCAGGAGAGATTCCACAAGCACACGCAGGAGTTGGGACTCAACGTGCGCTTCAGATCTCTTGTAAATGAACTGATGTTTCTCAGCCATAACGCGTGACCCCCCCCCAAGGATGTCTTCTGCTTTAAGTGCCTCGCTGTCTGGGAGTAAAGGAGGAGGGAGTAGCATTGCTGAGGACGGAAGGTTAAGGAGTAACCTGATGGGGAAAGAAGCCAAACTAAACAGAGGTTTAGATCTATAGCTGAAAATAGTGTAACTTACCATTTTCCTCTGCCAGTAGCTGACACACCACATTTTTTGCTCTTTAAAACCACAGTGAGCCATTCCCAAAAAAGGCAGTGTAACCTCTGTCTTCTACACTTCTGCCCTTCACCTCATCTGGGGAAAACCTCTTCTTGCTGTATTTCTCATGACACATTTGACTGAAGGGTTTCTTCACAGTGTTTCTGCTGGGGGCTGTTTGTTTTATCTTGCATTTTGCAGTAGATAACAGACCTGTATGCTGCATAGATTAGAGCTGGCAAATTTTGCCACTGATTTCGTTAGGTACAGATAAAATGCCTTAGTCTCCACCTCATGTCTATACTTAAAGCAAAATTTTAAAATGTCTGTTAATGGGAGTGCTGAGGGATTTCCGTGTTTCCTTTCATTTTCAGCTGGCCACGTGTGCACACTAATGAGACACACAAATATTAAAAGTGGAATTTGGAGCAGAGCAGAGGCCAGCCTGACAAATCTGCTGTTAGTTCAGGCTCTGCAGTGATGTTGCTACACCCGAGGGGGAGGAAGGGCATAAGCTGAGCGTTGGGCCTGACAGACAGAAAAAGAAATCAGTCATGGGCAGGCAGAGAAGCAGGATCTGGGTTGCTGAGAGCTGGAGGCAAAAAGCAGCTTCAGAA
>NW_010197038.1:86962-102141 GCF_000695765.1 Mesitornis unicolor
GCAAAAAACAGCCTGTGGAAATTCTGTTTCAGAAGGTGGCTGTACTGCAATGAGAGGATGAGTCATTTTGGAATGAAAGGTTCTTTATACCTAACAGCAGATAACAGAGAATAAATAAATAAATAAATAAATAAATAAATTGTTACCTTAATTTGGAAGCCTCTTCCAGGAGGACAAAGCAATCCATTTTTCTTCTTCTAGTACAGCCAAGCCTGTGGAAATTCTGTTTCAGAAGGTGGCTGTACTGCAATGAGAGGATGAGTCATTTTGGAATGAAAGGTTCTTTATACCTAACAGCAGATAACAGAGAATAAATAAATAAATAAATAAATAAATAAATTGTTACCTTAATTTGGAAGCCTCTTCCAGGAGGACAAAGCAATCCATTTTTCTTCTTCTAGTACAGCCAAGATTTTATGCTGACCAGTCTCTGACTTCAAAGCTGACCCGTCTGACCTCGGGAGGTCCCTCCAAACCTGAGCTTTCAGTTCCATGATTTTGAGCAGCGAAAGTGAAATCTCTGCTCCACTCACTCCTGGAGTCAGCAAAGCTGGAATCCTACCCTGAAAGAGTGCTGATTGTAGTAAGTCATAGCCAAGAGAGGAAAAGCTATTTAGATGTGAAAAGTTCTATACGTTCCAGGTTTGAATTTGATAGATGTCAGCTACAGTAGCTTGTTTGCCATGTTAGAGCCACTGAACCTTTGAAATAGATGGATGATATATATACTTGCTTCCCACTGCACTGAAGTCCTTACCAAACAGCACTCATTTAGAAACTAGTTGGTAACTCACCAGCAGAGCTGGATTTGAATTGTTGAAGTGACACGGTGTCCTCACCACTTGCTCATGTTTCTTGCTACTGTGTGCAAGTGTAAAGAATGCTTTAAAAGAGACAAATTATCACTGTTAGGGATATCACTCTCCTCCAGGCCAGGCAGGTGAGCAGGCTGGAGCTAGTGATGTCTGTTTAGTGCATAAAGAGGGAGGCCTGATCTCAAGAAATGTGAGTCTGTTGCTGTCACGAGCATCAAATCCATAAAAGTGTGAGAGAAAGAGGCTGCTGGAAGAGATCAGTCATTCTTCAGAAGGGCCACTGGCTTGGACTGGAAAGCCCTATCAAAGGCAGAACGTACAAATCTGTAGGTGTGAAAAACGATGGAACAGTTCTAATGCTATGACGAATTAGAAACTTGGTGAATGCCATAGTCTGTGAAAAGTTACTTGTAAATGCTAAATTTCACTAGCCCTCTCTCACTAAGTGGTTGGTTTTTTAATTGTGCCTTCTGTAAGGTGATCATGAGTTGTAGCTATCCAGAATAGTTTGTTTCCCTGAAGTTATTTAATTCCAGTTATTTCTCCTCAATCACATTCAGAAGAGACTTTGTAGAGGGAGGACTAGCAAAACTCTGGAAAACAGATCTGAACAGCTGTACATCATCACTTTGTGAAAGATTAGGAAGGGATGAAACCTCAGGCTTTTGACTGAAGTTGGCCAAAGTAAATACACAGTGGAATCTTTTGGGGTTATGATTAAACTAAAAATAGCAAACAAGTAAAGCCATCAGTTATATTCAAATCACAGGTTGCATAGGATATTTGCCTTTCCTAAGCTTGATTGGGTTAAGCCAGACCATCATCTTTTCTGGGCAAATTAGGTCCTTTATTTCATCAGTAGTCCTGACATCAGTGCGATTATTTATATTAAAAATTATTCTTTAATGTGAGTGAAAGTGTTTCAATCTAGTCTATGTTTGGATGTTATATTCCCATCTATTTTTCTTGTCCATTTAGGCTTGGAGCTCCCTGGAAAATAATGACTTCTTCATATGTACACACACATCACAATTGGCTGTGATTCCCCCACAGTCATATGTCACTTATACTAAAGACCGTGATTGTCAAAAGGAATCATTTTGACCTTTATAAGAATATTATTTTTTATATAATTTCCTCTGAATAAAGACAAAATGCATACATTCCCATTAAATACTTTAATTGTGTTCAAATTAGCATTTCCCATTTGGCCAGTTCTACTCTAAAGAGACTTGGTGAACACAAAGGCACTGGGAAGAAGGAGAACTGTGGGTCTGATGTTTCTTACTGACCTTTCTATCTTAAATTAAAAGTTATTCCATGTTATGTCTGTTGGAGTGTCTACATACTGTTCATTTTAAGGAGGCGTGAATTTAAGTAACATAGGAAAAGATAGCGTATGTATAGATCCTTGTTGAAAGGCAAGAAACTAAGTGGCATAGACCTGTGATAAGTTCATTTGGAAAAGGAGTGGGAGAGACTGTGGGGGAAAGGTTATGCTGTGGAAAATATCAATTCAGCTGAGATCACAGTGAGCCTGCCCAGCATTTTGAGGAAATTTCTATTCTCCAAGTTGCTTTCAGTGCTGAAGCTCAAGCAGCGGCAGCAGCCTTCTGCCAGTGTCTTGGAGGTGAGACACTGGAACTGCAAGGTGCCACAGCACCCAGCTAGCTTGGGTACCACTATTCTCAGCTGTGGCTCACAAGCACTGCTGTGGACCAGCTAGAAGAAGAGCAGGCCACCTCTGGTATGTTTCTTCTGTGTTTCTGTAATTAGCCTTTAAGAAAGTAACAAAGGCAACCTCAGTGAGGAGTTGAGCGCTGCCAGTGGTAGAGCACCATTAGCTTTCTCCAGCAAGTCTTGAGTTGGAACAGCCTGGGGACCTTTGCTTTCTGCAGCATCAACACGCAGTGAGAATAAGCATGGCTTGGGCAATGGCAAATGTCCCTAATGGGGCTAGTGAGGCAACCTAGGTGTTACTCATTTTGGGAAATGTATGCACATTTTTAAGTTGTCACTCTTCTCAATCTGCCAGGAACATTAAAATTCAGACCAATTATTTAATCTAAAGCTTTACTGTTGACAGTGAGGAGGACAACATTCTTTTTTTTTTTTCCAGTAAAGCTGTAGTCAGTAATAAATAGCCAGGTTTTGAATATATTTTTGTGTTATATTCATGCCACTTTAGAGTACAGTTCTTTGTTGCTTAACAAGATTTCCTGAAGTATTTATTTACCGCCACTTTTACATTGCTGCTACATTCCTCCTAGAGGAGTGACGAATGCATTTGCTGAGGACTATGAATTTCATCACAGAATCATTTGGATTGGAAGGTACTTTTAAAGGTCATCTAGCCCAATCCCCCTGCAATAAGCAGGGACATCTTCAACTAGATCAGGTTCCTCAGAGGCCTATCCAACCTGACCTTGAATGTTTTCAGGGACGGGGCCTCTACCTCCCAACTGGGCAACCTGTTCCAGTGTTTCACCACCCTCACTGTGAAAAATTTCTTCCTTATAACCAGGCTAAATCTACCCTCTTTTAGTTTAAAACCATTACCCCTTGTGTTGTCACAACAGACCTTGCTAAAAAGTTTGTCCACATCTTTCTTATATGCCTCCTTTAAGTACTGAAAGGCCACAATGAGGTCTCCCCGAAGTCTTCTCTTCTCGAGGCTGAACAACCCTAACTCTCCCAGCCTGTCCTCATAGGAGAGGTGCTTCAGCCCTCTGACCATTGTTGTGGCACTCCTCTGGACTCACTCCAACAGCTCAATGTCCTTCTTATGTTGGAAGCCCCAGAGCTGGACGCAGTACTTCAGTTGAGGTCTCACCAGAGCACAGTAGAGGGGCAGAATCACTTCCCTCGACCTGCTGGCAACACTTCTTTTGATGCAGCCCAGGATACGGTTTGTTTCTGGGCTGCAAGCGCACATTGCCATCTCATGTCCGGCTTCTCATCCACCAGAACCCCCAAGTCCTTCTCTGCAGGGCTGCTCTCAATCCCTTCATCTCCCAGCCAGTATTGATACTGCGGGTTGCCCCAGCCCAGGTGCAGGACCTTGCACTTAGCCTTGTTGACTTGTCTCATTGAATTGCAGTACCTACAGCTATTCTCATCCTCCTCACCCCTGTGTGTTCCCTTTATTAAACTTCTGTGCTTAACTTATGATCATCTCACTGCACGCTGGCTATTATGACACTGATGTTGACTGATTCTCCAAGAAATGCCATCAGATGGATCTTATGTTTCCTTTTTAAAAGTACACAGGCAAAAGTAAGACAAAGTGTGTCCTTTTTACTATTCAAATTTGATCACATTGCTTGGGAACAATGCATGTCAGCTCCAGGCTTAAAGTGCTCAATAACATTATTTCATAAACACCCAGCTATTTTGTCCAGACAAACTGCTTCATCAAAATGTTGAAAAATGTATTGTACCACTGGGACAGTTCTGCTATAGACAGCTTTATTCCTCTCTCTTCTCTAACTTATGCTTTAGGAAAAAAAACCAACCCAACAATATAATTACTTCTATTTTTATTACTCAAATATTTGTCCCGGAGCCTGGAGAAGAGAAATAGTTATTATACATTATGTAAATGATATCTTTAAAGAAAGCAGCCTTATGAACAGCGCTGCATTAACCCTTCAGCAACACCTAGCACCTTGTTCTTCTTTGGCTTTTGACAAACCAGGCCAATTAACATCAGCAAGATAATTAAGTACAGCTCCAGGTAGTATTTGCATCCAGTCTATAGGTGTTTGGACGCTGTCTCTTCTCCTTACCTCCTTGCAGCTTGAAGGTGCTAATTTTAACACGTACAAAGTATGGAGTTTGGATGTAGTTGAGAAGAGAGCAAGACTCTTTTTTTCTTTATTTATTAAAACATTATATGAATAATTATATTAGTGAAGTGACTTCAACCTTCTGCTAGATTTTTGTTCCCAAATCATGTGCACATTTTGGGATGCTTTTTTAATTCATTATCTTCCATATGGCAAATTATTCTTTTTGAATGTCTTGTACATAGAGTGAGAACACTTTGGGGATGGACTTAATTGGTGGTCCAAAACCATTTAAAAAAATGTTTGTTGCCAAAGAAAGAAGAATTTTATTCCTGGAGACACAGCAGCTATTTTATTAAATGATTGTACCAGCTGGAAACAAGTTATTGCCTTTATTTTAAACTAACATTTAGAAGTCTAATGTTTTATCTCAATGGAAAACAAATTTTTAGAAAGATTACAGCTCACCTGTTCTTGTGATTTTTACTGGGATATGCTGGGTCCATATAATTATCCATTATAGTATTACTTGCCTTGGGTTTGATGAGGCTGTTATTACCTGCAAGTCAAAAGTTGATCCTACTGTTATTTTCCTTCTGTCTGGTACCCCAACTAATTCTGGTGTGAGGAAGAGCATATGCAGCAGGTGGGCTGTGTTTCTAATAATTAGTTTTCTTAAACATGTTATAAAGAGTCTTGCCAAGAAAATATCACTCTAACATTTTGAGCCCAGCTGGCACTGTGTTGGAGCCTGGAGAGGGAAGGAGGCAACAGCAGACTAAGTCCTGTTCATCTGAGGAGTCCCTCAGCCAAGTTCACCTGTAGGTGAATTTGGCACTCTCTGTGCTCTAGAAAATGTTTTTGTCTGGGATTTTGTGGAAGGAACAGAAGTAGTTCTTGTGCACAGCTTGCATTGTGAATATGCACATTCATTTTTCCCTCTGAATGTAGATCTGAGGACAGTATCAAACACAGTTTCAGTTGAACGAGGAGCTCTTGAGGTTGGGAGGAGCTGCACAGCTCAGTTCTCCGGCTCAATTGCTAGGGTATGTGGGCACCCAGAACAAGAGATGCTGATGGTCTATAAAGTCTGAGCAAAGGCTATCTAAGCCTTCTTTTCCCAGCTTTTCAAGCCAGAAATTGATAAGAGATGGTTAATAGCATTAGAGGTGCAGTATGGGTCTGTGTTTTGGGAGTAAGTCTGATTTCACGGTCTCTACATCAAAAAATGCCTCAGCCATGTAATGCAGAGTGCTGACATGGTATGAACTCACACTAGCTCTTCAAATCTATTCCAAAATGTTGAGGGGTTAGGATTTTGACTGCTTGCCTTACTATCAGATCAAGTCGTTGTCTGTCTTCCTGCAGCAAGCATGAACTCCATGTGCTCTGGCTTATCAAATGGAAATAGGATCTTGGGCCCGTTCCTGAACTGAATTAAATTTGTATTGCTGCATTACATTTGTTAAGCAGTGCACTGGTTGTGCAGTACCAGTGTGAGTGTTCCTCTTGCTTCTCCCAAAGAAGTGGGAAAGCAGCAAGGCAGCAGTGGTTTTCCTTAGCACTTTTCCAAAGATTGCTGAACTGTTTTGGCTGGATCACTCAAATAAATTGTTTCATGGAACATGGAAAAGCTCAGTAATGTCACATGTGTTTGAAAAGAGCCAGGTAATCCTGTCAGCCCTGTGTCCCATATAACAAGTCAGTCTCTGAATGTATATTTTTCTTCAGGTAGCCATGATTAGCAGATAGGTGGTATTTCACTTGCCTTATTTTAAAACTTTGTGCTAAGTAAACCTTGTAATATGAGTAAGCTTCTTTTCTCCAAACTAAATATGAATATTTGGGGATAAAAAAATAATGTTTTTTTAAGGCTTTTAGACTTTTCTTGGTCTTTGTTGAAGAAATCAAATTAAGGACCTCTTCCACACCTTTGTGACATTGCTTTGATGGTAACTTCATGTAGAAAATGCTAACGTCCCCAGTGAAAGCATCTCTTTTATATCTGATGTGCCTTATGTGTAAAATACATAGAATTTCTGCAGCATAGTGCTATAGTCTCCTGATGGCCTTTGAAAAAAAAGAACGGATGTTGCCCTTTCCTACCTAGTAGGGTAATGCTGAAAATGTTGCCAGGATGCAGCCATCTACCTCAGACTATTGCTAGAGGCACTTTAGGAGCAAGGCCCATTTGTGCAGTAAAAGCTCTGTGATGAATTTAATACCCATGAAGCACTGACTTCCCCAGGGAAAGCAGAAATAGGATCAGAGAAAATAATCAGAGAATCTGAAGGCTTCAGGAGGACAAACAGGTGTTGTCTGTGCCGTGTTGCCTCCCACTTTGCATCTTAGTCTGGAGGATACGTTATTTTCTTCTTTGACATTCAGGACTTTTGCTTCAGGAAGATATTTTTTTTTCTTTTTGTGAAGTCTGAGTCCTGATGCATGAGCTAAAAGCCATCTGTGTGCTATTTTTTTTCTTTCTGGGTGTTACTGTTCCAACTGACTCTCTCTGCAGTCCATGGTTACAAAAAGGCTCAACAAGAAAGTGAAGAAAATGGAAATACCCTTTGGGGAAAGGAACATGCAGTCAGTCACCTCAAGGTCATTTAACGTACAATGGGCTTATGCACTGGTGCAGGTTAAACTGATTTGTTTCATTAGTCAAAACCCATACTGTGTTTGCAAAGAATAATTGACATTAGCAGAGCTATGTTACTTGGGAATCCAATATTAACCTCTCTATTTAATCATACTGAGTTTTAAAGCCAGAAAGTAAGCCTTTGCTTTTTCAGTAGCAACAATGTCTCTTTTATTAACAGAGCAAACCTCTTGCCATGCTATATAGAACAAATTTTGTGTTTTTAGCAATGAAATAAATATCAAGTTATTGTGACTGTGATTTGGTAGAGGATAATGTCAGATTTTGAAATTGAGCTGCACTTTGAGGATATCCTTGTGCATGTTAGTGGGGAGAACCAGAAAGAAAATTTCAAACATTAGCACAATATTTTTCAAAAAAAAGGTATATTTCCGTTAGGGGGCAGATGAGGAGGCGGAGGAAAAGAGAGGGTTCAGGATAGGGAGGATGTGTTGGGGAGAGGAGTGCATTAAGCACTGGCTAAAAATGGAAAATTGAAGGCATGAAAAAGAGTTGTATGGCTAAAGGAAATTAGGAATGATTACATTTTTCTCTATTAAGACAATGCAAAAGTATTTGATCATGATCTAACGTTTGCATGATGTGGCTGCTGCTTATGCTGCAGATTTGTTACTACCAGTGCTCTCCCCAGGCATCTGTATTTACCTGTGTTTCTGCAAATGTGCAAGTAGCAGCTCACTGGGTGAGCTGTGTGGTTTGTTTGCTCAATGCCCAGTATAATGTGGCTTTGATCTACGAGGCATCCATAAATATTGCTGCAACCCACATGGCTGTGATGTCCTAGTCCACTCTTTCTGTCTTCTTGATGCTAACTCTTATCTGTCCCTTGAGGAAATCCTGGTGAAATCAATGAATGTACAAAGATATTTCTCTTTAACTAACACGGTAAGAGCATCTTTTCCTAAATATGATTCTAAATTGAAGACATCTTCTACAGCAGGAGTGTCTGGTTTATGTCCTACTAGGGTAATTTATTCCTCCCCTTCTCTCTGTAGTCTGATTAAATGGATTGTTTCGGTGAAAGGGAACACCTCTCTCTGACCACCATCCTCCTCCCGGGGAGTCCTTCCCTCACTGTTTGAGGGACATTCAACCAGTCCTGCTGAGGTGAAGTGAGCTTAGGAAAGGCCTCAGCTGAAAGGAGGCAAGTCATGTTCTCCACATAGGTCTCAGGAGCAACTGCAAACGTGGTGGTTCTCATGAATCACTCATTTGCTTACGCCAGCTGAGTCTTTGCCTTTGTTCTTGGGCAGCTCTGGGTAAGTAGCTGGTTGCTCTACAGTTTCTGCATGAAGCTGCTCGGTTGGGCTTTCTGACCAGAGCCTGTAACGTGATGGATGTTCAGAAAAGCCACAGCACACAGGTGCAAGGGTTTTGTCGTGGCATGGGAAAAAGTCTGTCCTTCTCCACGTTCTCAGTGGAAAGAAGGGACCTGCCTAGAATTAGACAGCTTGGTACTGCCATCCTACAAGGACAGTTGTTTTGGCATGGTTATTGGCCTCAGGAATTAGGTTGCTGAGATAACCTTCTAGCTGGAGAGTTCATTCCAAATAAGTCGGAGAGCGGTGTCCCTTCTTTACAGCACTGTAAAAACTGTAATGTGGCACACAGCCATGCCCTGACACACCTTGCTGTCTACTTGGTCAAGGAGTCCTACAACAAAGGAAGGACTTTTTCACCCTCTAATTCTATTAATTTCTATTGCTTTCCAGTCCCCATTTTCATCTGCCCATCTTGCCATGGTCCCCCAGTTTTTCATTTTCCTGAATAAACACAGCCTTTCAAATGCGGTTTGCTTGTCTACTGTTTGACCCAGCTGGTTTTTAGTAAGTTTTGTAGCTAAAAATTCCTAACATCTATGCGGTACTTTTGGGTTCTCCTCTTCACAGATTGTATCAGCCAGGAAAAGCAATGCTTGCCCTTTCTAACTGTAGATGTGTTGCCCTCACAGAACCCATTTTGACTGAAAGTGCTGATAATATATTGCTTTTTCTGCTACTGCTCTGCATTTTTCCAGTACTGCAGGCATTTTTACTGAAAGTTTAACCAACATCTCCTCCTCTATTTGTTGTGTCAGGTCAGGGTGCCACCAATAATTTCTGTGTAGCTTTGGCATTTTTCCAGTATTAGCTGCCTTTTCACTTCAGGACTCAGCCCCAGCACCTCTGCATTGTTGACCTCTGAAACTATTGATTTCTGTAGCTGGAATACATTCAAGTTGCTGAAGGAAAAATCTGCTTTTCTTTTTCAGCAAAAAATGTTTGGGTCTTTTTTAATTTTGGGGTTTACTGCAGGGAATTATTGTAAACAGTGTTTGTTTATTAATAGCATCTTGTTCATTATTTGCTATCCAGGTACTGAATAAAAAGTAAATATCAAGGTCTGTTTTTTACAGGTGATAAACTTAGACACAAATCTGTTCATCCGGTGGCAGAGTTCAGTGAGGTCTTACAGAACCTCCTGATTTTCATCCTTCTCCACATCAGATAGAGGCATTCTTCACATCTGGTAGAATAAGCGTGGGCATCTGGAAAAGCTTGCTCAAAAGAGCAGTTTATTCACCTTCCCTCCCAACCACCTCTAAATGGAAGAGGACATGCTTCTCCAGGCAGTACTGACTAAGAAGAAATGTTCTTCTTTCTTTGGGAACACAGCAGTTCTTTGTTGCCAAACTTCAGTTCTTCTTGTGTTCTAACCCTTTATTTTCTTTTTAATGGTGTCTAGCCAGTGACTGCTGTTTCTCATGCTTGGAAAACATAATTAAACATCATAGATGGTATAGAATCACTTCCATCATTCTTCGCATATTATGGATTGTTGATGAATTCTCAGCAGTGATTTGGCTCGGGAGAAGCAAATGTGTCTGATTTCACTGGCCTTCTCATTTGCACCAAGTCTGCTTCACACTGTTCTGCTAAAAGGGGCCTTAAATTAAGAGCAAAATTTGTTTACTGTCACTACAGTCTTCTGTCACAGCCTAAGGAGATCTAGCATCAGTATATTCGTTAATTGTGTTTAGACAGGATAGATTTGTGACATTTTCTACACTTAGGACACCATATAAAAGGGGAAAGGTTATATTCTATGTCTGTGTCTTTCTCTGGGGAAGTTTTGTTTTTCTTCGTTGTCTGCGTTTTGTTTTGTTGTTTTTTTGTGGGTTTTTCTAAAGTTTCTCAATTATGTGGTTTTGTGGGGCAGCTTCAATGGCTGTGGTCTCAGAAGCCTGAGAAAAATGGTCAGCTGCTGATCTTGCAGTTGTATGTTTGTCTGTGTACCTG
Source organism: Mesitornis unicolor (assembly GCF_000695765.1). Classification (NCBI taxonomy): domain Eukaryota; kingdom Metazoa; phylum Chordata; class Aves; order Mesitornithiformes; family Mesitornithidae; genus Mesitornis; species Mesitornis unicolor. Next base: position 97,506 of record NW_010197038.1, read on the forward strand.
TAGGATAAAGGACAATATTATTTTTTGAAGTATTCCCATCAGCTGAAACACAAAGTTTGTTTTTATGAAAATGACAAATATGAAAACTACATGTGTATTTTAGTCTTTAAAAAATACTTATTGCTGCCAAACAAAGCTATAAATTCTATTTTGTCTAATCCAAATGAAAGGTTCAATCTTTCAGACATCAGACATTATGCTTTTTAATTCTCTTCTGAAACTTGAAGGCTCATACAACTAATTTAATTCCCCCCTCTGGAGCTTGTTATCCATTGGTTAAATAGATTGATACAAACTTCTATTTCCTGATCCTGGTCTTTACTAGTTTTCTTATTTAATTAACTAAATATTTTTCTTTTTTTTTTCCTCTTTCATTTATTTTTTCCGTGCTGTAACCATCTTTCCCATAGAAATGATCTTTTTTTAATCAAGAAATTGTCTTAGTTTTGTGATATAAAGTCTGATTATTTTCACAATTATTATCCAGTGTGTGTGTGGAGGGGGGAGTGGGAGTGTCTTATTTCCTATCCAGTGCCTCCTACTGTGGATTTGCATACTGGTTTTTTAATATACTTTATCATCAGGTGTTTCAGGTTCATCATCATCTGTTTGTGGGTTCAGATGGAGAGACTGTGTCTGTTATAGTTGTGCCAGCTTCCCTGCTAAATGTTTGGCAGAGAAAGGTGTAAAACCCTGCTCAGGAACAGTGAAAATCAAGACCTAAAAGCAAATTCGCCTAGTGACCAGATTTTACATTTCCTCCCCATCCCACTGCTTTTCTCTCATCATGAAGTCTGAATTCCTAGGCAAAATCCATTCTACTGAAGAAATAGAGCTTCACTGTAGATAAAACAGTGTTTTTTAAAGTTTTCCTACCTTATAAGGGGCTTGGTTTATAAGAATGTTTATTCTAATTTGATATTGTCAAGCACTGAGTGGGTAATCAGGAAAAAGTCAGGCTTCAGTCTCCACAGAGCAACGTCAGGTTTATGAATCTGCTCTGACTGGGGCAGCTCTGTCCTTCCAGGTCTTTGTTTCATTGCTGTAGAGACAGAGCAGGACCCCTGTCTTCTAAAGGCTGATTATTATTATTTTTTCAAGTGAGATTACAGAACGTTTGGGACATCCACACAGAAAGACCAAATTTACATTTTTCTTCCCATGAACCTCTGCTCACTCTCTGCGGCAACTGTGAAAGCCCACAGCTGCTGGTTTCCTCATTCTTAATTCACATCTGCATGTCCGACTTGCAAGTGTCATCCGTTTTCTTGTTGTTGGCAATACAGGCTCACTTTTGGAATTGCTACATACAAAAGATCAACATGGAGGTTTTTTTTCTGATGGCATAAAACTTCCTTCCACCCACACTGAAAATGATGTTGCTTTTTCAAGTGCTCCACCTGGATCCAAGTAAAAAGTTGAGAACTGCATGTAAGGTGTACCTTTCAAAATTCAACAAAACAAGGCATTAAGATCACTCCCAACGCCCTGAGTTTTAAGAAATTATTTCCTACTGAACTGACTAAGAATCTTCAGAGAATGACTTTGCTTTTGTGTCCCACCCACATTTGCAGACAGACTAAAGAAGAGTCCTTTGAGCAATGTGCCACACTTCTTGGAAAGTTCAGCAGAGTGGTGGATGCCCTAGATACCACAGACACAGGAGAATTCTCTGTGCCATACATGCTCAGGTATTTGTAGAATGGGGTTCATTAAATCTTTTGATGTATTTATATTCATTGTGAACTGTGCTTTTGCTATATTGTCTGCAAGTTGGGTCATGTTTTAGCTGGGAGACAAGCAGTGATACAAGAGCAGGTAGCAATAGGATGAGAAGTAATGACTTGAAACTGGAAGAGGGTAGATTTAGACTGGATATTAGGAAGAAATTCTTCACGGTGAGGGTGGTGAGACACTGGCACAGGTTGCCCAGGGACGTTGTGGATGCCCCCTCCCTGGAAGTGTTCAAGGCCAGGTTGGACAGGGCTTTGGGCAACCTGGTCTAGTGGGAGGTGTCCCTGCCCATGGCAGGGGGGTTGGACTGGATGATCTTTAAGGTCCTTTCCAACCCAAACCATTCTGTGATTCTATGATTTGTGATTGGCATCAGTGCTGAGTTTGACACTGGTGGAGGTTTAGACTGACTCTTAAGATTTACAGACATTTTTAAAATAGATTTGTCACCAGATGCCAGAACCAATCACTAGCATTGCTTCAGAATTCAGATTCTGGTTCTTTGGTACATATTTCTGTACTGGAATTGCAGATCTGTTTTGCTTAGCTTGGTTTTAAAGTAAACCGTTTTCTGGTATGTGGAAACAGGATACAGTATGTATTCGATCTCTTTGGCCAAATTCAACTGGAATTGCTTTGTGTTGCTTCTGACCAGCACAAAAAAAAAACAACACCTAAACAAGGAAATGGTTGTAAAAAAAAAAAAGCAAAAGGTTTGGCAGCCTGGCTGAGACCTGTGTGTCAACATGAATGAACACTTGTAAAGGCAGTGCTTTTATAAAATCCAACCTTTTTTTTAAATAAAATCTAACCAGCTAATAAAATCTAAGCTGTGTGGCTATTCCAAATAACTCCAAATGTGTATGTTTCCCCCTGCTTCTAAAATCAAGTGTCTATAGGAGTTGCTATTTTTAGGTTTAATTTTAAAAATAAATAGGTTTCTCTTTAAATAAATGTTTTGCATCTGTTGCTTTGGTGGCATTCTCTTATTTTTGTGAACTACCTATTCTACCATATGATATGATATGATATATATGATCATACCACTTATATGAAGTAGGAATATACTGTAATCTCTACAGGTTTAGATGAACCCTGGGAAGTAACAGTATTGCCAAAATCTAACAAAAATATATTTAGACCAGTTGCCTCACACTGTCTATCACTAGGATACAAGGCTTTGGATTCCTGATACCCAAAAGGATTATTCACTCTTGGCTTCCTCACATACTGTACAAGGAAAAGGGAACTGTAAATCATACCTTGCAAAACTTGGTCAGGCTTTGATGCCTCAGGCTTGCCAAGTTTGTCGTACTATGAAGCAGCTGTTTCATACACTAAAGGAAATAGTAAAAAATAAGTTTTTGAGTATAAAGGGAGAGAAAGAGGGCAAAAAGAGGGACTGACAGTGGAGGTTGTTTCAGTACATGTAGCTCTGAAGGGACAGTAAATTCTCTGGCCTGTAGTGGGAAGAATTGCCTGTTGGTTTGTGGTTTTTTTCAACAGGCTCCATATGATCAATATTCAAATTAAACCACTCTGACAAAGAGAAGCAAAGACTCCCCTCATTTTGGGGGACAGTGGTGTATGCATTGTCTACCATACACAGTGTTATTGGCTTGTACAGTTTCAGGGCTGCAGGGTACACTAGCTTTATTTGTTTGCTTTGGAGCTAACTATACTTTAGCATAGGGAAATAAGCGGTGGGTCCAGATATAATAAAGTTCTAGTGCCTGCCAGCTCTGCTGTCCCCGAAGTGTAGCCCCAAATTTCATGTGGTCACCTCCTTCAACGGGAATGAGTAAAACCATCTTGGAATCTGATGTTTTCTTCCTGCCATTGTTTACTTCCAAAGATACTGCTTACAAGATGGGTAAACTGGAGGGAATTACATTAGCAAAATGGGAAATCCATATAGTTAGCAGTGCTGTGGTTGACTGGTTTGTCTTCTTGGCTTACAGCGTAGTGATATTCAAACTGTCAGACACATGTAAGTCAGATTTAAATGAAAGTGACTTCAAACTGGCATGTAAAATTCAATTAAATCACCAAGTCAGCTCCTGTATTTGCATTCCAAGCGCTGTGGCTAAAATAGGTGTTAATGCTATATATTATTACAGAATAATGAAATTTCTGGGGTCAGTTTCCTGGTGGAAAATAAACAACAAATATATAAATGTAATGAAGCCTCATTCTGAAATGTAAAGCAGGTGCTGTATCCAGGAGAAAAAAAAGATAATCAATAACCTAATTTGATATTTTAAATACTGAGTAGAGGCTATGCACTGGGCAGATTTAATGCAATTTGAAAGACAGGGTAAATTACTAATAACGTAAGTCGGCTGAATCTCTCTATCCATTCATTCATTCTGAAAGTGGGGGACTTACTCCTAAATATTTAACAACAGTTACAACTGAAGCCTTATTTTCTTCCTTTCCAGCCTGCAGGAGGAATAACTTCATTCATTTTTGTCCGTTTTATTTACGTATAGAAACGTGTTCACGGGAATCTAAGCTGAAGAAACACATGTCTGTCAGTGCTGTGACTGCAGCTTGGTGTTGGTCACAGTACTAACAACTAGCACAGGGCAAACCCAGAGTCTTCATAGGCTCTGTCTGCTGCATGTCCTACCTTTGGTGATGGCTTTGTTTTTATAGTGAAGCACAGGTGTCTTGAGAGACAATGTCCACACAGCAAATGGTCCTTTATATAACTCTGTCACAAAATATCACAAAATATGGAATACTCAGTTCCATTATAGTGGAGAGCAGGGAGAAGGGAGCTCACAAGGTAGGTCGATGTGGTTCCTCAAGGTATATGGCTGCATATAATGAGCCAGATCCTGAGTAGAGAAGAGCGTGGATAAAACTGCCTTCTTACTACTTTTGGCATGCCCATTCC
>NW_010197038.1:102172-122155 GCF_000695765.1 Mesitornis unicolor
GGGCAAGCTCAGCTCTCCTGGTTCACCAGAACACCCACAGAAGTCTATAAAACATTTTGGTAGCACAAGGTGGCCAGAATTATTAAAGTGGTATTCTTACATCAACATAGGAGTCAGAGCAGTTACTAAGCCCTTTACACCTTGTGAACTTCACAGCAAAACAGAGTGAAAGATACTTGGTTCACTGCACTGCAGCAATAAAACCTGGAGTTCACAGATGAGTGAAATGGGTTGGACTGTGACTGGCCGGCTGAGGATCCATGTCTTATAGTGGTTAACAAATTCCTAAACTGAAGAGAAAATGCAATCCCATGTTATTTCATTCTTTCTTGTATTTTTTTCTTTGCTTTGTTCTTCTGACCAGTCAGTATTATCTACCTGAATAGTCTTTTACATGGCTAATTTCACTATTTACTATTTTGCAGAAAATTACTCTTTCTGGTTGATCCCCTTACTTGCTTCTTTTGGGTTTTTTTTTCAGCATTGGTATTATCACCCACCTGCTGTCCTCCACTTGAGTTTGAAGGTCTTGATCTCTCTTTTATCCATCTTCCAAGTATTTATTTCATTCTTTATAAACTATTCCTGGAAAAATCTATTTTGACTGCTGTGGAAATTTGGAGTCTAATATCTCAGAAATATACCCAGATGAATGATAGAGGGGAAAAAAAAAGGAAACAGGTTAAAGAATCTACTAAGAGATAAGGTGAGAGAAAGATCAATTGAAAAGTGATCCTGATGATTCAGTACACATGGGCTAAAGCACTGAATCTTTGCTGTCATGTTTAAATACAATTGATTCTTCTTCCACCATTACTGCTTTTCTATAAACCTCTATTTTTATGACCTCAGACTATATGAAGAGGATCTTTCAAATTTACAGATTTAAAGAAAATACAAGTCCAGTTTTACCAAACTACTCAGCTTCTTACATTATCATATGGGAAGGTGCATTTGTCAGGACCCTGTAAAGCTAAAGTAATTCTACTCATCGCAGCATCATTAAGACAGATTAATCTTGTTGGCATTTGTCAGGTAACAACTGTACAAAGCTTTGCTTTGACTTGCATGGTGTTTTTAGCCAGTCAGTCATGATATTCCTTTCTTTCCATGCATAAAATAGTTTGTGGCTGTTTAGGTGCAGAGGTCATTTTGCACGCTGGGTGTAGCTCCTAAAATGAGCCAGAGAGGAGGGGATATGAGCATGGGGGAACAGCTTCAGGAACTGTTAGGGAACCACTCCCAGCTAGTTAAAAAATTATTTCCATGTGAGCTAATACTATTCCTAAAGCTCTTAGTGGAAACAGAGTTCAGTATTATCTAGCTACATCTGGAAAGGCTCTTTTGCTCTGAGTAAAATTTTTGTAACATGGCTATTCTAGAAGCAAAGTAGAAGCTCTGGTTAGATTTCAGTCTAGTTCCTAGAATGCTCTTACAGGTCTCAGGTTTTTTTTTCCCAGCTCTGTTAGCATGTGAATTGTAAGAACAAACCAAAGATGTAGATACGCTTGTACATGCCTTGTAATTTTTAATGGGTTTTCTGAATAACCATAGTGAATATGTTTCCCGCATGGACAGTTTGTGTTTACATGTGTGGGTTATGCTAAATGTGTTTTATGGAAAGCATTAGAGTACTGAATGAACATATACTTCACATAAAACCCTTTCTCAGGTTGCTTATGATTTCACAGCAATACAGCTTGAGCTACCACTGAAGAGTTTATGGATATCTGATGAACCGGGCAAAGATGCATCTTTATCTTTGTTACAGTGTATGTGTGTGTATTTATATGCATGGATGTATATTGTTCTGATATTTGTAGGGAGCTGAGCACAATCAACTTTCATTGACATCACTGACCTCCGCAAAGCATTGTTTAAAACTCTCCAATTTCTTCATTCTACAACTTGCTTTTCTTATATATGAACATCTCTAAAAAAGGTAAATGACAAGTGGAGAAGCATGTGGGGGTTTTTTGACTTGCTGACAATATTATTAATTTGAGGAATGTCAGACAAATTAGAATCTGGCTTTTCTGATTTTTCTAGAGGAACTTCAGAAGCCCTGAGAGAGCTTTGTTGTGAGCATAGTTACCCTTATTCAACCTAATTAAAACAGGTACCTTTTTCTCTTACTCCCTTCTTTCAATCCCTCTGTAGGTCTCCACATACTGTGGAATTTTCCAGTGCAGACAGGGCTGTTGTTTTGAATGTAAAATAGTCTGGGAAAAACACATCCCGTTTTCAGTTGCTTTTCTCCATGATGAATAAATCCATAGAGGGGAATAGGCTTGTGCTTTTCCTCTCCTTACTTTTCTGAAGCATTAAATACAACCTTCAGTGCCAACAGGCAGCCAAAACGCCTGCACTCTGGGTAAGTGGGATGCTTAGAAAACGGTTTTTAGACATCACCCTTTAGCATAGATCTCCTGCCATTTTTGTTGTCTAAATAACAGGTATTTTTTATTGCTCTTATCTTACCTCTCTAGACAGTGAATCTTCCCCAGAACAGTTTCTGTGCTAAACAGCTCATTTACATTTAGACATACTCTTAGACACCCACTAAACTTGGTGCTTCCAGAAACTTTGTAAGTGGCTCTGTAATAAAAAACAGAGAAAATATAACCTGAAGCAGAAATGAGATGCATCATTCTGAGTGGGTGTTAGGCTGAAGTACTGGATGATTGACCTATAAAATGAGGCAAAGCCACTACTTCATCTGAAGTTGTGCCCTTGTGCACTTCTGCCTCAAGTCAATTCAAGGCTTCAAATAAAATAATTGACCCACTGAGTGTAAAACACAGAAGGGAATTCATTCTGTGACAGGTGTATACTTTCCAACCACGTCAGTAGATCCTCTGTCATTAGTAAACTGGTTTTAGTTGAGTGCTTGGTTAGAAAACATGGAAGAACTGTATCTGGAAAGCACAGGGAAGAGAGAAACACATTGCAAGTGTTTATGTTATTTTACTTGTTATGCATAGTTTGCAGGAATTTGTAGGAAAATCATAGTAGTGTTAGTAGTGTATTGTCCTTCATCCCTTCTCCCCAAAATTAGAGCAGAACATAAGGTTTTGCTAACGAACTGTGATTCTGTGCTTTCCTCTGATGCTCTGCCCTGTCCTGCACAGGACTGGCTAGCAGCAGTGGCACTCAGCTCCCAGGAACTCCCAGGAGAGAAATAGATGTATCATGAAGCTAGCAAACATGGGGGCAAGATCACTCTGTTAGCATTTTCTGGCATTTTTACCCCAAAACCAAACAACAACAACAAAAACCCCAAACAGACCCCACACAGGTATGATGAGAGGCAGGAGTCTATGTGCTGAGAGAAGGGCTAGGCATATGATACTGTGACAGGGAAATCCCTGCTCAGATTTTGTAAGCAGGGGCTTCAAAGGTGGGGAAGGCCAGGGTAGGTACTACCAAAAAGGAGTGCCTAGCATTAAGACTGAGTTTAATCCTAGCTAAATATTTGGAAACATCAGGTTTAATATCTCTTGCTGGCTCTATGTGTGTGTGCATATGTTGTCGTCTCAGGCCAGCACTTGCATATACTGGAGAGCCCATTGTTCACAGGTGTCTTTCTGGTGCATGAAGAGGTATCCTTTCAGTATGTGCAAGTGTGACTTTTGAAGACACAGCTTTTATAGGCAAATCTTTGATCCATGTCTTTTGAAGATGGGGCCTTTTTTACTAGCATCTTAAGAACAATAGAGAAGGAAAACTTAGTTTAGCTGTCAGTTATGGACTTCAAAAATAGTTTCTACATTGGATGTTTAAGGTCTTTACTACCACCTCATCACTGAGTCTTAATACTAGAATGTGAACACTGCAAACAGGAAATCAAATTGCAGCTTCCATCCTATTTTTCTGCTTTCTCTTAAGCAACCTTAGTTTTTGGAAGTCCTGATATGCAAAGTACAAATCCTGTACAAACTGTTGTCATATATGGAATTTTCTTTTATCATATTCTCAACCACATCAGGAGTTTTGCCTGTTTTCTTTCAGTGTGTTCAGATACTAAGTTCAATGAAATATGAAATCTTGATAAGGCTTTGGAAACAGGGCTGCTTTTCTAGACCAAAAAATAAGTGGTTGTGCTTTCTTTTCTATGACTGCTTTCTGTAACACCTCCAGGTTTGTGCCATTTAAATGTTTTTAAAATTTGAAGAGAAATCAAAATGAGAAAAATTCTGAGTTAGGTTTTCTTTCAGCACTGTTTTTTTGTACAAACGTTATGCATTTGCTTAAACTGCTGTGAAGAAGCCATGATTTCCAAGGTGGAAGATACTCTAGGAGTTTGGAGGAGAGAAAACTATGTGGGTTAATTTTTTCCATTTCCCCACAGGAAAGCCTTCTGGAACTGAGGTCTAGACAGAGGACTTCAGTGCAGACAGAAGCTTAGGCAGTAATACAGTAGAGTCTGTGTTGCTCCAGTTAAAACCTCCCAGTAGCACAAGTTGCAGCTGTACCCAGATTGGTCGCTCAAATCCAGACCCTGGGACACCATTAGCATGCCAGGGTTACACTGCTTAACGCTCAGTTTAGTCACAACTCCTTTAGAAAGCCTCCTACTGAGCTCTGATTTAGTGCTCACTATTGTTTCTTACTCTGGGATATGCGATTAAATGAGAGACACCTTCACTCTCTAATTGGTATAAATGAGAACTTTATGGCCAAGAGTGGAATTTCAGAAAAGGAGAGGGAAAAATCAAGGACCCATTTAATTTTCCATTAATAAACTGTGTAGTGATATTCAGAGGGGAAGACACGATGGTTCCTATAAGCTCTGAAAAGAAGAAAAAACTACAACTTAGTGTCATGCATGTACCAAGACATGTTGTGTCACAGCTCTGTCAATACCACCTTTGTTATGATCTGCAAATGCACATAATGTAGTTGTGTAATTGTGCCTTTATGTTATTACCACTCGTTATGGATCTTTTACCTAAAGTACTTGTGGAGCAGAGGTTCTGCAGGCTTCTGGGCTGGTTTTGGTGTAACTGGTTTGCATGGATTTTAAGGGGAAGAGATGGTATTAAAAAACCCAGCATGTGAAAAATGCAAATATTTGGGAGATATGGCAAAGTGTGAATCCCTGTGACAGCAGGCTCCTTGGTGGAACTGAGTTAGCCCCATCTGTGCAAGCAGGCAGTTCACTAGAAGGTATGAGCAATAGTGAGGACAGAGGTTTTTCAGGCTGGTGATGGCATGTTTGACACATCCAGTGTTCCTCTTGATGTCAGTATTTTTCAGCCTGAGGGAAAATGCAGCCTGATGCAAACTGCATTAGGGTTGAGGCACTCAAACAGGAGGCATTTTTATAACGTCTGTTTCATAGAATGAAAGGAGAAGACCCACTGTGACATGCTGGGATATATGTTGTTAATTGCTCATCATAACAATTCTGTTTCTTCAGTAAGATCTCTCTTTTCCCTTACCTCCTCTCCCTGTGAAATGATCTTGTCAATATGGAAAGAGCAACCCTGAGGAATCTATAATTTAATGAAAAATTGCTGTTGCCATGGCATAGGAGAGTTCTGATTTTATATTGAAATAATTTCTCAGTCTTTATTTGCATTTCCTGACTCTCTAAACAGCTATATCAGCTGTTAGGATTCAGACAATTAAAAATGCTTAATTATTAAGAAGAAATTAAAAGAAGTAATCAGCTTAACACAATTCCAGCTCAAAAAAAACTTTCCCTGGCAGCTCACAGGAAAAGCATATTTATATGCTGCTAACATCCCAAATTGGCTTAAGTTAAAATACACTGGGGCAAGATTAAACTGAAGCAAAGACAGTGGAAAAAGAACTAATGTTTTCTTTTTGCTGTGAACAAAGTGAAATTTCATCAGTTTCTGTTGTTAGTATGTCATATGAAAATACGATGCTGAAGCCTACTGTACAGGCTGTTACAATCTCCTAAGTGAGACTCTTTCATATAAATTTATTGGCAACTACTGAATTCCCCTGTTTATTTGACTGAAATATTTGTACCAGGCTTGTTCTTGTTATTTCTTCAATGTCTGAATAAAGAGATCATTTTTCCCCTCCTTTTTTTTTTAATCCCTTGGTTTTGTAGGTGGGTGTAATGAAGTTTTGTAATCGTGATGAACTGATAGTAACTGGGTTGAACTTAACACAGGAAGAGGCAGATGGTACCTACACCTCCTTTGCTATTCCTAAGGCATCTATTGCCATCGTTCAGCAGCCTCTGCTGTTATCGTCTTGGATGTCTGCAGGATAGATGCTGCAAACTGCACTGCAGCTCACCAGATGATTTTGTAGCACATGGGGTGGTGCAATCTGTTGTACAACCACCAAGAGCATTGGCCAGCTTTCATGCCCCAGGTTAAAAAAGCTTAAAACCATAAAAGTTTGGCTCCTACCCCTTTCAGTATTCTGAGCCAAGCTTCAGAGAAGTACAGCTCAGGAGTAAGAGTTTGAGTTTCCATTTTATTTCTGTCGCCAAAGATTTTAGCTCAGAGTACCAGACACAAGCAAGAGATCCGGGCCTTCCTGGGATGCCCAGCTTCAAAGTCAGGCAGGCTCTCTGCCTTACCTCGTGTACTTTCTTTAGTGTCATCTTTCCCTGCTTTTCCAGTATGCTAGTAATATTTTTGTCTTTTCATCTCTCTTCCCTTCCCTCCCCTTCTCTTCCCAGCATATCCATTTTACTGTTTATTTAACCCTCAACCATTTTCACATCTGTGGTTCAAATTTACCTCTAGAAGGAAGTCCAAGCACCATGTTGGGCACCGAGCACTTCCAGGCACTCCTAAACTTTAAGAGAAGCTAGTCATGCCTGTGCTTTGTGGTCTGGGACTGCCTCGAATGACATCATTGACCTTGGGTTGATGATTTCACTCCTGCGTGGGTGAACCTCCAAACCACTGTTTTGAAAATGAAGCTCAGTTTGCACAGACGGAGGCTTTTCACCCTTAGCACGTGGTGTACCACACAGTGTCCATATTCTAGGGTTAATATGGAGGTCCTAGTGGTTTTTCAAGTTGGTGAGTTATATGCCTCCAAATCTCATTCCACTAGAAAAAAATGGAGCCAAAGCAGCTTTTAAGAAAGGATCATATTGTTACTGTTCTCTAGTTCTCTCATGGATATATGGGATGTTGTCCCCATCTATCTCTTTCTGCACTGGAACATTACAGTTTGTGAAGTGGGTGGCCCATAACTGCATCTCCAAAGCACTATTAAACCCTTGAACTGGAGTGGAGCTGGCCTAAAAACCTTAACCAGTTCAAAGGCCCAGGGTGCTTACTTGCAAGGTAATGATGGTCCAAGAATAGTTTCCTTTTTTGTGACTTCTCATTCATTTTCCCCAGTTTGCCTCCCAGGTTGATAGGCCAGCTGATATATATTTTATCCACTATTTAAGAGGTGGATTCATGGTACAAGGTATGGTCTCTTTCCCAACACAGGATGTCTCCTCAGGAAGGGCTGTCTGCATACTTTGTGTAATATTATTTTTCTAGCCCACAGCAGTCTTGAAGGCTGAGGTTGTTTGCCTGGTGGTTTGGGTATTATTTGTTATTTTTTCCTAGCCTGCTGCACATCAGGTGGGGCAGAGGAGGAGGAAAAGATGCAGGTGAAAGTCTTTTCATCTCTAAAGTTTGATGTATAGTTAGTTTTGTTATTCTAGCATCCTGCATACATCTTAGGGTTGATGAAGGGATGGAAAATAACTGTAGAGAAGTAGTTTAATAGACTTCACTGCTGTACCCAGTCCATCTCTGAAATTCTAGGTTCATGTGTGCATTCCTGTAGTGCCCCAAAAAATATTACTACTTCTGTTTCATATTCCCTAGTGACTGAGTCACTAGATATTGATGATTGAATTCCTAGTGATTGATGTGGTTAAAAAGAAAAGCTCCTTAAAAAACCCCACCACCTGCCTGGAGATACTGTTTCATATCTGTACGGAACATATCCCAAGCCTTTAACTCACTTTGTGAATCCAATTGTCACTTCTTGAGTACCTGAGTACACAGTGGTAGCTGATGCTGTTGCTATTTTGGCATGCTGACTCAGCATCATGCTGTGACCAAAATAGGTTCTTCATCAGTCATTTAAGAAAAATATTTTTACTGCTTACAGCTTCAAAGCTGAGGTAGCTAAATAAAATATTTTACTTGGGCCTGGTGAGCTACAATCAAAATGTGTGAGGAACTCTCAAGACATGGCTGATGTTTAATAAAGAATCTTCTCAATTTTTTGGTCTTGTAAGAAACTTGTTCACTGAACATGCTCATGTTTAAGTGTTGAGGTATACACAATGTCCTAGGCAGGGTCCAAAGGCTGCCCAATAAGGGTTGTACAATCTGGATTTCTCTTGAGTCCTTGATTTTCTGTTTGGTCCAATAGAAACATAAATTATTCCTGGATTAGAATATATGGACAGCTACAACTAATAAGTGCATGCATGCATGTGTCAGATACATATCTTTTGTAGACATATATCAGAGATGAGCATGAGTTTGGATTTTTGGTGCTGCTTAAAGAAACGAGACTTCCCTAGGGAATCAATTCCTTGCTGAAAGAAGTCGTTTTTTAGAAGGCATTTTAAGTGGGATTATTGCTGTCCTTTGTAACGCCGATGAAATCCTCCCAGGAATTAGGTGGCAGTGTTTGTCAGTAAGAACACCCAAGTTGTATGCAAGAGCTGAACTGACTTTTGGTCTTTCAGAATTGTCTTCTGAGAGCCGTTTGTGATTACCTCTGCAAAACCAGATTTAACTTTATGTTCTGCCTCCAACATCCTTCCTGCCCTCTGCTATACGAGTAAATAAAATTATTTTAGATAGGTAAATATCACCCTTTCATAAGAACAAAAAAAGAAGACTGTTGTGAGTGTCTGAGCCTCCTTTTAGTCTTTTTTTCTATTTCTCAGTAAAGCAAACAAAACCATGTGAATCTTGGATAGTCATGGGAAGGAAGAAAGAGGGAGAGGCTGTTGCTTCTTTTTTTTTTTTTTTGGATCAAGGAGAAGTGCCCAGAGACACTGAACAGAAAGAGGCTCCCATTGTGCACAAGCTGCACAGACATGTGAAAGCAGCAGTCTGTTCTTTTAATATTACTGTAATAAATATGCGTATATATTTGGTAAGTCTACAGTGTGCTGCTGCAAAATTGTTGTCTCCCAGTAGCCTTCCAGGAAATGTGTTAGTACATTTGCGTCCCTTGTGCACATCACTCAAGCTTAGAGCTGTTGCCTTATAAAGTAGAGGAATGGGAGGGTGAGTTTAGGTTTGTCTGGGAAGCTGACTCTGATGTGTCTTCCTCCTGCTTGTCTGGTATCAGTTCTTGCTGACAGTGTTCTGCAAGGGAATTTCCCTTAGGAAGGAAGGTTTTATTGAACTAGTGGTTCTCTGAAGTATGTATAGAGGAAAATAACACTGGCAATGTCAGGCAGGAAAAAATAACTCCTTAAGAGCTCCAGCAGGCCTCCCTAAATACGATCGCATGCAGGGAATAATAAAAATAAGGCGTGACTGTAGAGAAACACATTTTATATATGTTTCTGTTATCCACGAAGCCAGTATTGTATTTGAACAAAATGCTCTTTCATACAATATCAGTTTTATATTTGTATCTTTTATATGATAGCACTAAATTTCATAGCTGTATAGTGCAGAAATATGGAAATCAGCTGCTTAAATATTTAAATAAAGAAAAGCTGTTGATAACATGGCAAGTAGTGTTCAAATACTATATGAAAAGTAACAGAAAATCTGCGGGAAATGTATAATTACACAATTTGTCAAGCCTTTGTATTTTGCATTGACGAGACATCATCTTGTGTATATATATGTTTGCAAACGAAATCAGATGTTCATCATTCCATGCTTCATTTGCTAATTATAATGTGGGATCCAATACAGCAATAAGCATCTACAGTGAATAGAGGCTGACTGCAGCTCAAGAGTAAGCTTTTTTCCTGTTTGAATCTCACTTCTAGGTGGATATGATCCTATTTTTCTTTATTCTTTCTCCAAAATTTTTGACTCCTTGTCACAGTACCAGCTGTTGGCCCAGCAGTCATTCTTAGCTCAAATAGTTTAGGTCTGAAACTTACCCCATCAGCAGCATCGGGCTTTATCACAGCTCTTAAGTCACAGTCGATTTTAGTGGGAAGTTGAAGGTCAGTGTTGGAAAGGTGCATCAGATCTCCTGCTGCAGATTTTGACTGATAGGGACAGACAATGAGGAGAGGAATCTCCCTTTCAGCTTCTATGTCTGCTTGTAGATCAGCTCCATTCAAAACCCTTGGACTCCATCTACTTCTTTGGGCTGTGCCTCCTCTGAGGGGCTGTTCCTTCTGCCATCCCTAATGATGTGTTTCAGTCCCTGAATTTAGAAAGATCAGCAACCTGGATTGTCGTTTATCCTATTAGCAAAGATGGATGCAAAGAGAAGGAAACATTCTTTTTTTCATTCTCTTACCTCCTTGAAAGTCCATTCAAAATGAAGTTTGTAAGGTAGGAGTGCTGTGCTTTTCTTCTTCCCTCCTCAAGTTGTCTGTAATTTCCTCACTAACCTTTTAATGTAACAAGTCTGGAGATTTTTCTTCTTGTTTTCAGTGGGGAGGCTCCAGTAGTCTTGGAAATGGAGGTAGCTGAGTTAATCAGAATGTGACTCTGAACAGTTATCAGCACATCCAGATTCCTGGACTACTGTGGAGGATTTGGTTCAGCTTCTGCCATCGTAAGCAAAAGTACAGTTACTTTAGCTGGACAATCCAATGAGGGGGGGAGAGTGGAGCGAGCTTTCTGTTATTTCATTAGCATGCTCTCAGTTTAGGTCCTTGGGAAACCTACGACCAGTATTTATTTGAAGATGTCTGTGTCCAGGGTAATATTATGATTAGAATCAGTGGAAGCAGAAAAAAGCTGTTTTTTTTTTAACTGAAACTAAGTAAAACTAAAGAATCTCTGAAGAATAACCCAAGATAGGACTTGGCAAGTACTTATTATGCCCTCTGCCAAATAGTGGCTAGAGATGCAGCAAATCTAGTTATTAAATGAGCTGAGCAGGAAGAGCCTGTTTGAAAGTGCTTAGGAATACTAGCACTATGCTCAGCAGAGGACAAAAGATTATGAACTGCAATCGCTCAGGCCTCATGTTAGCCAAGTAAAATCACAGTCAACAGTGGACAGAGCAATGGAAGGAGAAGCAGGAGAGGGGAGACAAGTGTTGTTGAGGATCGTATGCTACTCTTGGCACTGAACATACTCCCATTATTGTTGCTTTGCTTGGTTTTTATCTAATAAATAAAATACAGAGTAGCATCTAGAAACACAGACAGAAGAGAGTTTAACTACTGCCTAACTGCTATGTGGTGCAGTTGCTGCATCAGAACTGTCTTATTGGAATGAAAACGGGAACTAGTGGCATGTTATGGACTGGGACTAGCATTACAGTAATAGGCCATTAATATGGTAACTGAGGAAAATGTAAAGGCTTTATTCCTAGGCAAATCCAGGGAATGGCATTTAGACAGTCCAGAGAGTCTGGTCTGTAGCTGAACTGAACTGGCACCAGTTGCTAGAGCAGATTGCATAAGTAGCCCAAGAGGGATGGCAAAGAATAGCTTTCCAACTCCCAAGAGCAGAGGGATCCTATTCAGGGAAGCTGTCTCAGCTGTCAGGGCAGTTCTTCTTCCATGTCAGTGGACTAAAAAATATCTGTATTTCTCCTTTTGCAACTGAAAGTAAAGCTGGCTTTTGAAAGACTATTTTAAAAGTAGAAGAGCTTCAGGCCTCTAAGGGCTTAATCTTCCAAAATTTTAAAGCTGGCTCATAAAAGTTAGTATTCTGCAAAGAGACACTGTACAATTTCTGTCTTGCATCCTCCTAAAAGGTGAGCGCTGGCTTGATATGGAGGATAAGTCTCTCACTATTTCAGTGCTGGAGACGGTGCAACTTCATTTAATTCTGTAACTGTGTGATCTCTCTGGGTAGTGGTACTGGGGAGGAAGTGCTGCTTCTTCATTCTGAGATCCTGTATAAGCACGATGGACAGAAAGCTTTCCAGGAGCAGTGTGGCTGGGCTTCTCTGGGTAGGAGTTCAGCAGCTTCTCTACCATGTCTACCCAGAAGGATGTTCATTCTGTGGCAGTGTGCTTGGCGAAAAGAGTGAGCCCTGCCTGACTGAGCTGCGCTGGGGCTTGAAGAAAACAGGGGAGAGGAGCAATTTATATTCTTTATGGTTTCTGGGGCAGTAGACCAGGCAAAGTCTGTCGTATCTTTTTACAGCCTGCCTGGGCTTCCCTTTCTTGTCTGGTGAAGGAGGGCCTCCATGTGCCTGGGGCTTGACTCTGAGCTCCAAGGCTGGGTTTGCGAATGACTTTCAGACATTAGCCAAAAACATTAGTCTGTGCATGTGTATGTGGAGGTGTGGGGGAGGGAGCGTTGCTCCCTTGTGCAGTCGCACAGAACAAGCCACAATCTGGCGTGCTTTTGGTTATTAATAGCTAGAATATGGAAGTAGGGCAAATATCCATCCTGATTTATCCTGACCTGAATAATCCATATAGTCTTCAGGCCATAGACTAGCGATTCTGTCTCTAGCTGTCACATTCCTGAATTTTAGGAAGTTATATCTGTGACCATTTTGTGTCACGATGATCAATGTCACATTAAAGAGAGAAGCCTGCAGGCAGGCGTGTGAGCTGTGTGAGCATTGCTTGATTAGGGAAGTGCCGGGGTAGGGATGCTGCTCGCTGTCACTCCACGCTGTCAGAGGTGACCTGACAAAAGATCCTGAGGGAGAGGTCACCCTAGCCTGGGGCTGCTCTGCTGGGGTGGGGAAGAGCTAGAAAGATGCTCCAAGAGACAGGCCAGAGGCAGAGGAGGGGAGTTGAAGAGCCATGAAGCAACACTGAAGGAGGCGGGAGATGTTTGGTTCAGGAGCAGGGAGTGGGGAGAGAAAGAGAGAGATGTGCAAAACCTTATATTCCTGTGATTAACCATTTCTAGGCAGGATCAGGGTGTTCTGCGGCAGCGCAAGCTGATCCAGGAATATTGGGCCTTTTTGATTCCAGAAATTAAAATTAAAACAAAGAGTGATGAAACTCACATGGTATTACTGGAAGTTGGGCTTTTAGTCTCCTTTTTGTTTTAAAAACCATTAATACATCAAATCCCATATTTTTATTCTCCCCCCAGCATGCAACATGGTGTTTTTCACACCTATTTTGGAAATCACAACTTTTTTAACCAAATGTGCAGATTCGCCATTGTGGCCTACTTACATTCCTAGCATGTGAAGAGAGACAAACAGAAGGGCATTAACTGCGATAAATCCAGCAAAAAGATGCCTGAGACACAAATCAGAAGTCCTCATTTGGTCAGGTTTCCCGCTGACTTCCACATGAACCGGCATGATTCTGAAGTAAAGCATGCAAGCTGGAAGAACAGGGTGCACATTTGCATCCTATTGTTCTGAGTGTTATTCTGGTAACAATTTTATTTTTCTGGATGGGCACACAAACAAGCAATAAATATTATTGCTGATTGTGTTTTAGAAACTGCAGGCATTAGTTGGAAAGTAGGCCTATTTAATAGGGGTAGAATGAGTATATAGGGAGACAAATGCCTGCCTAGAAGTATTTAAAGCCTCATATTAAACCAAGGCACAATGTAAGAAACAAGAGTAGCATGAAATGAAGATGGCTGTGCTAACAGTCTGCTGTTATTTAAGTCAGCTAATGAACAATTGGATAGCTTCAAATCATCTAACATTTTGTATGTTTTGTGATATGTTTCTGTTCTGCTTTAATGCAGGTAAGTAAATAAAAGAATGGTTGCTACCAAGCTAAGTTCTGGAATTAAGGTGTTTAAGTAATACCCAGGGCCGATAAGTCCATTTGTAAATACTGTGTTTCAGTATGTCAACACTTTTTTTTTGGACCTTAAATGTGAGTTTGAAACCTCCCTCCATGCTACAGCAAAGTAGCCACGACTACACACCACCTCCTCCTCCTCCTTGTGCCTCCCTTCCCAAGCCACAGCAGGTGAGGAAGCACCACAGGTCCCCTGGCTCTTACCTTCACATTTCACACTCTTCCCCCACCCAGCATGGGCTTCCATCCACTCCCCCTTGCAGGAAGCTCTCAGCCAGCATGAACGCAGTACACAGCAAGACTTGCATCCATCTCCCAACGCCGACGACCACCTCTGTGCTTCTGTAGAAGGGGCTGGGGCGGCACCCTCCTGTTGCAGGAGAGCTGAAATTCGGCAGGTGAGGCTGCTGGTGGACAATGCTGCTGCACACAGGCAGCCCTGGCCTACATCCTTCCAGTGCCCAGCCCTTGCCTGGGAGCAGAGGGCAGCTATGGCAGCAACTCCCGTTCCTCTCACAGCAGGAGTAAGCACAGGGCCCCAGGTCCTGACCTGGCCAGGGAGGCTCAGCTTCCCACAAGCGGAGAAGAGAGAGCATGCTGGGATTTTCCTGTTTGCTTTTGAAACGTGGATGCCAGCTATCCAGGTGTTTCTGTGTGCATCTGATGGGAAGCGAGCACGAGCACGCGGGGGCTCTGTGGCTTGTGCTTGTGGCATTTGTGAGCCTCATTTGTCAGCCGTGAGTTATTCTTGTCAGATTTCCAAGTAAGCAGCAGACAAATACTTATGCCTCTGAGCTGTTACAGTTTGCCAAGAAAACTGTCTGAACTTTGAAATTTCTCCTTTTATTTTCTGCCTTCCTGACCCTGCCTCCACCGACAGCAAGTCCCTCTTGTCAGGGGAGTGTCCTCCAGGCACAACACAAGGATATGAAGGAGGGGAATTTTCACCTCCAGAAATCCTGTTTGACAAGACGAGGATGTCTGGGCCTGTGCAAGGGCCTGCAGTAGGCAGGTCCATGCAGCTAGGACTCCTCGATGAGACTCTCCCTGAGACTGAAGGAGATCATTTCTCTGGAGAAAGGGGGCAGGGTAGGAGCGTGCACATGGTAACAGCAGCTTGGTTGATGGGTGATAGCTCATTAAGCTGTCACAGCTCTATGGTAACACCGTGTATGGCTTCCACATCTAAAGCAAACACACAGGCTTTGATCAAGTTTGCTCTTATTACACCAGCAGAGTTCAGCCCAACCTGGGCTCCTGGGAGCTGGGGACTTTGCAGCTTGCAGAAAAAGCCCTATCTCTGCTTTCATCAGGTTGCTTGTTGCTGTGCCCAGCCCCTGTCCAGGGCTAATGCAGAGGGTCAGCTTCGCCTTCCTCTGAAGCTGTGTGCAGGCAACAGCCTGGGCTTTTGGTTTCCTTCTCTACCACAACCCTCTTAATGAGGTTCTCAAAAACCCTAGCCTAATGCTGTATGCAACTGCACATGTGACAAGGCCTCTGCGAGCTATGGAAGGAGCAGGGTTTGAACAGCTTCTTTTAGTTATTTTCGCATGGTCCATACATGGGCTTACATGGTGACTATTTATGACTGGGATAAAACAAAAAAAATCCTGAAGTATCTGGTACATCTGCTTGGTTTCATCTTTAAGATATGAAATAAT
Organism: Mesitornis unicolor; assembly: GCF_000695765.1. Lineage (NCBI taxonomy): Eukaryota > Metazoa > Chordata > Aves > Mesitornithiformes > Mesitornithidae > Mesitornis > Mesitornis unicolor. The sequence goes on from NW_010197038.1 coordinate 117,698, forward strand.
TGCATAAAGCTAATAGTCTGAATTCTGGAATAAGAAGCATTATCCACACTCCAGAACACATCACCTTTTTGTTTTGTGAAATGAACAACTCTGTAAATGGTGGGTTTAGCCAGTTTTGTATCATATGCTTGAGATGCTGCAAGCAAGGTATTTATTAATTGCAAAATATAGTTGTTCAATTCTGGTCTTTGGAAGGTGAGAGGACTTACGACCTTTAGGTATTTCTTTGGGGAAGAAATGATCCAGCTTTGCTGAATCAATGGGTTTTCTTCCATTGACTTTGTACATTTTGGCTATCATCCAGTCTGACCTCCCTCAGCTTCTGTCTGGGTGTTTGAACAGTAAGATCATCTTTGGCAGCTAGTTGTATATTATTTAATATTGTATACCAAAGTGAGTATCGATGTTCAGTAGGTTATCAAAACACAAGCTTACATTACTGCAAAGAAAGCATTGCTGTTTACTTTTCAAAGCCCAGTCTTGAATTTCTTCTCATCTTGGAGAACAGCACAGTAAACAATGCAGAGGAAGAGAGGCATGGTTCAGATATAACCTGACAGTGAGCAGGTCTGTACATACAGATGTCTTAGGAAAGAATTGTTCTAAGCAATAGGCTTCCCAAGTTTTGCAGAGGGTTGCTTCTTTTATATGCCATGCAGATCACATCTTTAATAAAAGTATTGTTTTTCTTGCAATCTGTAAAATTTACAAGTTCTTCCTTGAACACATGCTTTCCCTTTTTCCTGCAACTCCCTTCATCCAGGTGTGCGAGGTCTCTGTGCCACAGAGGTTTTCTACTCACGGAGCAATTTCTACTGGCTCCAGGTAAGACTTCAGTTCTGGTCCTGCCCATCTCCTGCCCTTGTCCTTTTCCTTAGAAGATGACCATGAGAGGAAGTCAGTCAACAATGAGCTCTGCAAGTGAAGGTTTGTAAACAGATGTTAGGACTGCAGTTGCAGGCATTAGTGTGGTTCATTGCAGCGGGACTCAACCAGCCTAAAAGGTTCACTGAGTTGAACACATCCCGGTTCCCTGTCATAACACATAGTGTATACCATGCTGACAGTCATTTGTTTTTAGGATAGGTAATCACTGATATGTTCTTTTAAGTGAGATTCATAGATGCTGATTACATTTACTGCATAAATTACTTCATTATTAAAATCAGGTCATTTGACCCCCCAAAACCATTAACATGCAAACTATTAGCATAATTTCATAAGCTAATAAATCAAGCACAGGAAAAGAATTAAGCGGCTCCTAGTGATAAGTGTTCCTTCAGAGATTAAGAAACACAATTTTCTTATGCATATATTAACATTTTTAAAGTGAATTCATGCAAAAGCAATTTTTCTGCATATGTAAAACTTATGTTTAATAATCTTTATACTCAGCTTCCAGAGCTGTTTCAAAATTAATGTTTTTTTTCTCAGTTGCTGTACAGGAATTTGAAATTGAACCAGCCAGACTGTTTTGATATACTCTACCTGTAAAATTCCTTATGCTTTAATGAAATAGTCAAAGTTAAGAAATAAAAGAAGCCAAGATATGATTTAGAAGAAAAAGAGCTTGGGTTCATGTTAGATAATGAACTGTTCATCCAAGGTAAATTTTGTATTCTTAATCTCAAACAGTACCAATGAAATTGTAATTATCTCCATAATTGCAATCTAGAACTGTGGTTGTCGTCTTATGAAAGCGGTGCATTAAAATTGATTTAATTCCCATTTCTTATGTAATAGAAGGTAATATTGGCCAGAATAATGCAGAGATGGCTTTTCTATTCACTTTACTGACTAGATTTTAAATAATACAGTAATATAACTGTAATTATTTGGATACACAAAAGTTGCAGGGAGACAAAGAAAATTCCAATGTAAATGAAACTGTAATAAGCAACAGATGACAATGCCCAAGAATTTTACTGTGTTACAAGAAATCCATAATGTATTTATGTTTAGCTGGTTTTGTTTTCTAGCTCCTAACCTACTGTTTTGGTTTGTTTAGTATATTTCTTTTTCAGTACGAGGCACTCAATCATTTGCTCTGAGGAATAAGAGAATACAATGTTTTCAGAATGGCGCTCACCATAATGTGTTCCTACAGCAATACCACAGCCTCTTTCTTTTCTAGCCCACATGTGAAAAACCACTCAGCTTTCAGCAATTACTTGTGCTTGCTGCTTTTAAATGACTGACTTGGCTAAGACACCACCACCCTGAGACCTGTCTCTTTGGGGATGGCTGGCCTGTTGCTGTCTGTCTCCCTGAACCAGTTCACTCTGTGGCCAGATAAGGAGGTGGCACAGAGGAGATGGTGGTGACATGCAAGAGGGGAAGTGCAATGACACCCCTTATTGTGGCAGCTGGTTACTATGTGAGCTTTGCTTGTGATTTGAAGCACAGGAGAGCCAGAGTGTTGAGCTGAGCACAGTGGTAGTGGTCACCCAAGCACAACTGTAGTGGTGGGACAGTCAGCAGACAGAGGGATAAAAAAGAAACATATTATGGTCACTATTGTTATAGTGGTGTAGCTCCTGTGGTGAGCAAGTTGGACCTGTGGCTCAGAAGACCAGGTATTAGTTACCTAAATGAGGAAACAGCAGAGCACTGTAGATCTGCAGCTTTCCACATCTGTTGTCCAAACCATTCTTGTTCCGTGCTCCTTCCTCACCTTTTTGCACAGCAGGAAGCACAGGGATGTTGTAAATCCCCCAAATTATTAGTGTTCTCCTTACCTTTCCCCAGTTCGAGGATTCAGTGTCTCATACTTTGGTTATGGTCTCTTTTACATTGTTCCTTTTAAAGCAGATATTGAATTACTGCTGCTCCTGGCAGGTCTTTAGCTTGTTTGGAGGCTATGTGTTGCTACTGTGATACATAAATAATTTGTATCTGTTGAGGATTCTCCTGGGCTGTGTTTCAGGTGTGTCTTCAGAAGGGTTTATGACAACTCCATTCCAGGTAATAAACAATTTTTCAACATTTGTGTAACTAATTGCACAGAGGAGATGATGTATCTAGCACAGGACAGGAGACAACATCCATGTGAAATGGTATTTATGATAATTTTCTAATAAAAATGTGTGTAATTATAATAAAATGATTATGTAGTATTTGGCAGTGTTGCTTTCCATCTTGCTGAAGCTGAATATTAAAAAGATTTTGAATCTTGTCTGGACAAATTGGCATGATTTGGGAGTTTTTACAACATAACAGTCCCACTTGAAGTCAAATGGAATCTTCTGTGCGGATGCAAAACCTGACTTGATTGCTTTGTTCATATTTAGTAGAATCCTATTGAAGTCAAAGGCAGATTACTCACCTGAATAATATTTCTGGGTCAGGCTCCATATTTGCATGAATGAATATGTGTAAAACCAAGAATTTTAATTTCCAGGATTCTGTAATAATTATTCTCAAGTAACACTGCTATCTTCCCTTCTAAAATGCTAACGAGTCTTTTCAATGTGGAACACCCAATGTGAAGTACTTCGTATCGCCAGGCAGCATCCTAATTTTCAGCAGTGTGTGAAGAGGAAGGTTCCTGTAGGCTGTGTTCAGCACACCTACCCCAGGCTTCTGCTCTCACCGCCTCTCAGAGGATTCCGTTCCTCTCCACATGCTGCAGGGGAAACCTCGGAAGACATTTAGTGGTCAGAATGAAGGCATCTCTGCCCGGGTTCAATGAATATTTCTCCAAGAGAGCAACAGAGAAACTAATTTGAACTGCAGAATTTATGTTTCACTGTGGTTTGTTGGGGTTTTTTTGCTGTTGCCATTCATACTGCCCTCTTTTCTCTTTCAACCTATTTATCTGCTTTCTCTGTAAACTCTGTTCCCCTGATGAAGTGGTAAATTCAGCTTGAAAGTAATTTCTAGTATAAACTACTTTCTGATATAACTGTCTATCAAGACTCGCTGAGTAGTGGAAAAGGATATTTTAAATAATCAGTCTTTGAATGATGGCTTATTCATTACCTTAAATGCTTATTCATTCACTAATCTGACCACTTCCAAACTACTACTAGCACATTACACACACTTTCCAACTCATGAAGGAAGAAAATGGAGACAACTGGACTATGTTGTCTGTGCCTTGCAATTACAGCTCACATCAGTGGCAGGAGAAGGAACAGAAGTTCAAATCCATTTCTAACAGATTCCCTTAATACAAAAAACTGCTTTACATGAAAGTGCATATAGGGCTGCACTTTACACACACCAGAAAGGCCAGGAAGAAGGCATTCAGCTGCAGGTATACTCAGTTTTCTTCCCGCACGTCTACTGTGCTACCATGTACCTCTGTAACCCATCCCAGGAAACGGGCCTGTCCTCTGTAGCTGCTTCGCAAACTCTACAAAAGGGTGACAGGAGGTCATTCATTGCTCCCTATAATGCCTGCAAGTGTATGGGAGGGAATATGCTTCTGCATTTGAGGAGAGGTTCTAGGAAATG